>NC_049169.1:142518631-142628631 GCF_009769625.2 Cygnus olor | reverse complement strand
TTCTTCATAGAAATATTTTAGAATTGAAGCAAAACAGAACCAATGGACTGAGAAGCATTTTGCAAACCTACTCAATTAGACCATGTTAGGAGACATATAGACACAGACACAGACACAGACACAGATTTCTAGGTTGGAAGAGACCTCAAGATCATCGAGTCCAACCTCCGACCTAACACTAAGTACTCCACTAAACCATATCGCTAAGCTCTACATCTAAACGTCTTTTAAAGACCTCCAGGGATGGTGACTCCACCACCTCCCTGGGCAGCCCATTCCAATGCTTAATAACCCTTTTGGTAAAGAAGTACTTCCTAACATCCAACCTAAAACTCCCCTGTCGCAACTTTCGCCCATTCCCCCTCGTCCTGTCACCAGGCACGTGGGAGAACAGACCAACCCCCACCTCTCTACAGCCTCCTTTAAGGTAACTGTAGAGAGCGATAAGGTCTCCCCTGAGCCTCCTCTTCTCCAGGCTGAACAAGCCCAGCTCCCTCAGCCGCTCCTCGTAAGACTTGTTCTCCAGACCCCTCACCAGCTTGGTCGCCCTTCTCTGGACTCGCTCGAGCACGTCCATGTCCTTCCTGTAGCGAGGGGCCCAAAACTGAACACAGTACTCAAGGTGCGGCCTCACCAGAGCCGAGTATAGGGGCACAATCACTTCCCTAGACCTGCTGGCCACACTGCTTCTTATACAGTGCTGTTGGCCTTCTTGGCCACCTGAGCACACTGCTGGCTCATATTCAGCCGACTATCAACCAATACTCCCAGGTCCTTCTCGGCCAGGCAGCTTTCCAGCCACTCATCTCCCAGCCTGTAGCTCTGCTTGGGGTTGTTGCGCCCCAGGTGCAGGACCCGGCACTTGGCCTTGTTGGACTTCATACAGTTGACCTCAGCCCATCGCTCCAGCCTATCCAGATCCTCCTGCAGAGCCTTCCTGCCCTCGAGCAGATCGACACACGCACTTAGCTTGGTGTCATCTGCAAACTTACTGAGGGTGCACTGGACGCCCTCATCCAGATCATCGATAAAGATATTAAAGAGGACCGGCCCCAGTACCGAGCCCTGGGGGACACCACTAGTGACCAGCCTCCAACCAGATTTGACTCCATTCACCACAACTCTCTGGGCCCGGCTATCCAGCCAGTTTCTAACCCAGCGAAGCGTACGCCAGTCCAAGCCCCGCACAGCCAGTTTCTTGAGGAGAATGTTGTGGGGAACGGTGTCAAAAGCCTTACTGAGGTCAAGGTAAACCACATCCACAGCCTTTCCCTCATCCACCAAGCGCGTCACTTTGTCATAGAAGGAGATCAGGTTCGTCAAGCAGGACCTGCCTTTCATAAACCCATGCTGACTGGGCCTGATCGCCTGTTTGCCCTGCAAGTGCCGCGTGATGACCCTCAAGATAATCTGCTCCATGAGCTTTCCTGGCACTGAGGTCAAACTGACAGGCCTATAGTTCCCCGGGTCTGCCCTCCGGCCCTTCTTATAGATGGGCGTCACATTGGCTAGCCGCCAGTCAACTGGGACCTCCCCCGATAGCCAGGACTGCCGATAAATGATGGAAAGCGGCTCGGCCAGCTCCTCCGCCAGTTCTTTCAGTACCCTTGGGTGCTGAGACATGTCTGCCTGGATGGAACATACAAAGAAATTAACTTAATAATTTAGTAGAAACATAAGATATATGAAGGTATCGTTAAGTGAAGTACTGTTAGGCCCCTAAAATTAGAATAGAAATACCTAAACAACAGTAAGTAATGCTGTTGAATCTTCAAAACATATTCAGGTTCTTCTTTTTTACCCACCTCCTGACAAATACTTCTGGTTTTGACAGAAATACTAGGAAAAGAAGCTTTCTTGTGTTATTATGGGGCTTTGACTAGAAACTGAAACGATGGAAATTCTGCAAGAAAGCCTGTTATACAGTCTCGGAGAATTCAGATAAGGATCCAAGAATTCAAACCAAATCCAAATGCTGAACCTTTTGAGATACACTACGTTTTGAAGAAGAGTGACTTTATTCTGCCAGATGGGTCTTTGAAATGCTCTGCAGTGCCCACATGACTCATCAACAAAATTTATTTGGCTAAAGAAGCAGTCAGGGAATATACTGTACTATACTGTACATGGTCCTTCTAGGACAGCTCCAGCTGGAGCCTTAGGCAAGATTTATGGAAATGGAAATCTTAGGAGCCATCACGCCTTTTCCTTTCATTTGCTATGTTGCATCAATGAAATGATCATCTGCAATGTTATCACATGAAGGCAAATGTACTTGGTGGTGGCATATCCACCCCCCCCCCCCCCCCCCCCCCCCCCCCCCCCGAAATGAGAGCAGCTGCACAGTGGGGAGGTGAGCTCCATGAAGAGTCAGACCAGGCAGCTGAGGAAGGAAAAAAAAACATGTCTAGAAATCAGGAGAGGCTACCAAGACAACAGTCAGGGTGCAGAAAAATAGCATAAGTCTGTGCTCTGTGGCTTTGGGAGAAGGCAACAGGGCCATGTAGTGGCACTGGGAAGTTCTTGTAAAATTCCGTGCAGATAACACTGTTCTCCCATTACCATATTTTCTATTCCTTTTCTTTCTCAATTAGTGATAGAAATATTTAGTACCTTTCTACCTCTCCAGTGTTTCTCTCAGCATTAATAGTGAGGGTAGGGCATCCTGGAGATCTCTGACAAGGAGACGTCCTTTCAACAGTACGAAAGCCTCAGTGGGCTGCTTTAGATATACTGTAGGGGTGGAGGTGGGATTTCTACATTATGTTAGTGTTTCCTAGCTCACGTGGAGAAATAAAAAGAGGGAGGAAGGTTATTACACAGCTGGCAAAGTGCTCTAAGAGTTTTCCAGAGTAATCCTGGGGTAAATGTTAGGGAATGGAGATGGCAGGTGCATTCTGCAGCACTGCACCACCAGCCCTATTTCGCCTTACTTCCACACTTCCATGTCCCCAGTGGGGAAGCTGGGGACAAGGTCTTGGCACTGTGTCTCCAGGAGGTCAGAGGAGATCTCTCTGGGCATTGCTGTGTCAGTGGCATGTACATGTACATGTACAGGATGGCATAGCTGAGCATGTTACCAGCTAGTCCCTGTGACTAACGCAGAGAAATTTAAGAAACAGAGGATGCATGTTTTGCATATTTGAGGCAAGCCGAGAAACAATTTTTGCCACTAGTAAACACAACCATCCTCTTAACTATGGAAGATAACACCAGAGTGATTATATTAAATCCTTAGGCTCAGTGTGCATACTTATGAAGAATAAATAGGTGAAGAAAGGAACGAAGATCATTTGCTGAGATTTAGTAAGTTAGTTTGTTAAGTAGGCACCCTTCAGAAATTCTTTTATCTGATAAGTAAAATATGAAGTAAACATTAGAAGGGCTAGAAGGATTGGCTAGCAATGAGAGTTTCCTGACCCTATCCTAAGCTTTTATGCAATCTGTTTAACGTTCTTTGTTTTAAGGAAATGTAAGGTGTGGCAAGAGGCACTGAAGTAAGAAGAGTAATACAAAGGAGAAATTTTTAGTTTTTTATAAAGAGCAAAGACCTGATTTCATGTTTCACAATTTGCACTTTAGCTTAAGTCTTTTCAAGAATGTTCCTGTTGCAAAGAAAAGGCTGGCAACTGAGAAACTTCTCTTCTCACGTAATCTGAAACTGACATTTCCATGAAGCTATTGTTTCAATGTTTGAAGAATTTCTGTCCCAGTAGGGGACCACAGCAGGTCATAACATAGACCCTAATACCCTGAGAGGGGATATCAAGCTTTAGGTATCCCAAGCTGAGCAGCTTTAAGGCATCCATTCCCATGGTCATCACTAGAAACATTGTTTTATTTTGTCCTCTTCTAATATTATGCATGCAAAATTATATTTCTTCGTAATTTAGTGCTGAACATGTAATAACTTCATCTTTAAATAAATAAAAAAATAAATAAACTTCATCTTTAAGTAAAATAACTTCATCTTTACATTTTACAATTCAAATGTTCCTACTAATTTGAAGTACCATGTAAAACCTGGTACTTCACTGAAGATTTTACAAAACTACCACAACAATTAACATTTCATTGTTGTGTGAAAGAAAAAAAGCTAATATAAAGCACTTTCAGAGAGAAAATAAGTATATGTATACTTATGTGTATATGTATAAGTATATATAAATCACAGCACATAACACCTACAAGTCAGAAGAAATATTAGGTGCTAATCCACTTTCCTATTCCCATGTAACCTACTCAGAAATAAATCATAATGTATTGAAAGTCACATGCAAGAATGAATGAATTCGATCACAGTGACTCGAAGGAAGATCTTACGGCTCTTCTTGTATTTACTTACTATTTTTTAAACACTGTCAATATTTTTCTTGCCTGTTATCTATATGTGAGGTTATGTGCTTTACAATGAGAAAGAATTAGGAAACACCTTTCTGTCTTTGTATTTCATTTGATATTGCTTAATTCTGTTGAAGCTAAAAGGTATTTCTGAGAATCCATGAGAAACATTCTAGCATTAAGAACAGAACAGAATTCTAATGGAGTACATAGTAAGTGAGCAGAATTAAATAATTTACAGGGTATGTAATAATATACTTTAGGTTTTGAGAAGATACTAAACAAAGGTCTTTCAGGCCTAGTTGATAGTTTTTGTTTTTTTTTTTCCAGTCTGAATCAAAGTAATTCTGGTTTGTTTGTTGTCTTTGTGTAAACTTTTAATCTGCAGTGCTAGCTTGCCTCCAGCAAATTATGTCTATAGGATGTTTTCCAAACTGCATAATTCTAGAGGCACTCTGAAATGTCTTTATCCAAATAATACATAGAAAACAAACCAAACAAACAAACAAACTGTTACTTGAGAAAGAATCAGAGATATAAAAGCATTATAAAACATTTTTAGTAAAAACCCTTTAAAAAAAAAAAAAAAAAAACGGAAATTTTAAAAAGTGATCTAACTAATTGCTGCATTAATATAACTCATGCATATTACCAGGGTTGGAGTGGAAAGATGTCTCAATAACACTGTCAATTAACAGAAACTGTTTAAGATTAACCCTAAGGCCATACTTTAAAAACTTCACTAAACAGTATAATACAAAACAGTGTATTAATTATAAATGGTCAGGAATCTTTTTCATGAAGTACTTTTTTTTTTTTTTTTTTTTTTTTTTTTTGGTCAGAAATATTCAGTTCATCAAAGCATGTCACAACAATTAACCTGTTTAAAAAAAAAAAAGTCAACAAACCAACTCAAACTAGCAAAAACTGACACCTGGATCCATTTGTTCAGGTCCTGCAATAGAATTCCCAGCCAGAGAACAATGCCTGGCAGTCAGGATACTTAGGATACTGAAGACCCAGGTTTAATCCTCTTTTATTTTCTTCATGTTCCATGTTAATATCTATGTCCAAACATTACTGTGACCATGCTGAAGTTGGCTTCTTTATCAAAATTTTTCAACATTAAAGGCATGACTGCAGCAAGATCTTGACGTTAAGAATGATGTGGGGTGCACGCTCTAGCCTCAGGAGTAGGGTCTCATTGCTTTGGGGTAGTAAGGAGCAATCATTATAACATTATATCTCAACTGTGTCCTGAACAACTCGCATGAGAGTGCTGGATTTCAGTCTCTCCGAGATGGGGAATTTCATATCACACCATTTTCAAATTCTTTATCATTTGATGCTACTGTTTGACTGCTGCTGTGTTCACAAATGTTGAAGAAAATATATTTTTGATTAATGTAGTGGTTTTATAGTCATCCTTTTAACTAGGTATATATCTCTTACATCTCACCTTACTACTATAAGGTTCTGCTGAGCACTGGCTATTTCAGTTCACTGAATGAATGCCAAGAATAAATTATTAAATAATTCTTGCAATTCTTATAGGAGATATTGAATAAAAAGTGATACAATAAGCAGGACCCTGCTTGTGTATATAACCTTACTCACTTCAGCAGTACTTCATCTGAATCTTTGCTTATTCACGGTGGAGTTTCATTAATATCACTTGGTCTCCATGGGTGTGCAGGACTTTGCTCATATAAAACTGTTCTCAGCATGAAAGCCCAATTACATAAACATGCATCTTCCCATAAAATGAAGTAGCATTGGAATACAGCAGCAGAACAGAAGCTTTCTGTGTAATGCTACAAATGCTTAGTGGTGAATTTGCAGACAGAACTCTTCCTGGGGCAAGACCCGCATTTTTATTATCAATTTTCATGCTGGATAATGTTATTCAGTTTGTGTTCTGAAAATAACTTTTTAGGATTTCACCATAGTACCAATGGTAAGTCATAAAAAGGAATCTTTCTTTTTTTACTGTAAGAATAATCCTGAAAACAAACAAACAAACAAAAACCATGTATGAGTCAGTAATTATTACAATTCTTAAAATCCTAGAAAAGTAATTTAATAACAGCATTGGAAAAAATATTCCACCACCATTTCATTAAGCATTCTTTTACTATAAAATTCTGCTTTTTCAGAATGGGCTATTAAAATTTCTGTTAATTATAGATGAGCCTGAAATAAAACCCTCTGTTTACAACTTACACCACACCATTTTAAGGGTGAGATCTTTATTTGGACCTTGATTTATAAATATTGCTATTTTTAATCTTCTTTTTTTTCATGCTTTGACAATTTCAAAAAGAACAATTCACATTCCCCACCCCCCTCTCCTCCTTCTAATGTCCAACAAGGGAAAGAATGTTCTGGCACTATGAAATTTTTCTTAATGTAAAGAACACCACTCCATTTTTCCTAACCTAGAGATTTAACCCTGCAAAATACATAAGACAAGAGTCTCGGAACAAATTTTTTTCAATATAATTTTATAAGTGCTTCAAATAATACTAAGTCACTAGAATTCATTTCTTTATATGGGCTAACTTCAAATATATGCACATTCTACTAATTTTAACTAAGTACTTCATATTAATGCAAAACTACAGCTTTCAGTTCAGCAACTGAATAGTGGTTCAGTCCTTACACGGTAAAAATATAATGTGCTATCATGAAAATATCAATGAATTAATCCCATGCAATACTATAAACCACATAGTAACAGTAATTGCTTAACAGCAATTTAAAGGGCAGTAATTAAAAGAAACAAACAAAATCTTAATCAGACTCATCATTTACTCACCTGTGGTTTTTCATTTGCAAATCAATGTTTGCAGTACACAGTATAATTTATTATTTTGAAACTAACAAAATTCTCAATGTTGTCTAAGAGCTATTCTCTCTCTTTTTTTTTGTTATTTAATTTTTTTTAGAGTTGAAGGATCTTCCTTGTATATGAAGAGAATTAAAGCCATCTTTAAAATGCCATGTCTGATGTGATGTTGAATAGCAGAATTTTATTAGTTTGAAACAAAAAGGAAAATTCTCCTACACTAACTACAGGGCTCATTTGTTTGAAAGACGGAGAAAAGAGACAGACTGTAGACTCAAAGCAGTTGAAATTATGAAATAGTCTGATTTTATGTTTAAAAGCTGGACTATAAGGGTTGAAATATCAGGACCTGACATCATAAGAGGGTCAATACCAATCAGAAGTATCACAAAACCAAACAAAAGTCTAGCTTGGGTGAGTGAACTCACAATTCAACATGTGGAAATATATTTTGAGAGCATTCTTCCATCCTGCATGATACTATAGTACAGTCCCTGTAAGCATGAAATCTTGTGTATGAAAATATTGGGATACATGGGAAGTTACAAATTACCATGATTTTCATTATTCATGAGTATAAAAATACTGTATAAAACTTCTCAGCAACTGACTGAGTTTTGGGGTAAACTTAGTCTATCTGGCTCCTGCACCAAGCTTTTAGACAGATCAGTCTTTTTATTTTATTTTAAGATGTGTTGTAACAAGTAGAAAAATAAAGACCTGTAAAGTCATGGAAAGGATCTGTAGAACATTCTCAATTACAAGGGCAACAGCTCGGTGATGATGCATAGTGATTCATAAGAAATGTTGACACATAGCAATGGTCAATGCTCAAGAAAATTGGGAAGCCTTGGCCTGAAGTCAAGAATCACACTACTGCTTTATCTAGAGTGGACAGACTAGTCTGTTCCTTGCTCCCCAAGCTTTAAGCAGAAAGGGTGAGTTTAGCCCCTACGGATGACTGTTGCTGTAATCTCCCCATAGTGGTTGGTATGCAGTGCCCTACCTTCCTACAAAGAGGAAGACAAGTTTTCAAGAGAGAAAAAAACACCTCTGCAGAGTGCTTAGCTTTGGATGAAGTGAATATGCAAGAAGCTTTCACACTGGTCAATTAGATTTTTAGCCATGTTATTTGTAAATTGGCCCAGAGTAATTAATGTTCACAAGCTAGAAAAGTACATTGCTACATTTTACACTGCCATGTGCTATCACAGTGCTCGTAAGTGTGATACTTAAACCTTCCTTTGCACCACACCTGTGATGGCAGTGTATAATGAGCAGGTTTCAGTGGAGTTTGAGAAGTCTGTCTGATTTTGCAAGAAAGCATTTTTCATTGGTGATTTTTGAAAGGAAATGAAACAGAAACAGCTAAATCACAAGCACATGAATGCTATACCAGGCCAAAACAGCCAGAGTTATTATAGCTAGAGGAATTCCTGCTTCAAACTAGTATTACAGAATGTGATAAAATCATCTAACCAAGGAAAGGTCTTGCAATGTCTGAACGCTAGCCACTGTGTAATCCCCACAGCACTGACCAAAAGGAAAAAATGTACTTCAGAGTAATCCTAAGACTGATAAATAATATGAATGGAAAAGGATTCTTAAAAAAAGCAAAAATCTTTCTATCACCCTTTTATTACCAATTTATCCATTCAAAAAGGAAAACACTGTTAAGTTTTTGACAGCATTTTCTATGAGAAAGTTTCAGTCAACACAAGCCACTGTGCCACTGTCTCTAGAAAAGACCCCAGATTAATCTAACTTCTTCTGCAATAAGAAAAGGTACAGTTCAGATAAAGGTGTAGTACCTGAAGTCAGTAACTGATAATTCAGTGGGGATTTTGTCATTAAATTCAATGGGAAGGAAAAATAAAGGAAGTTCAGGAAGAAAACACAGACTTTTCCTGCTTCAGCTCACACAGTTCAGAAGAATTTTAAGCCAGTGGAGAATGTTTATTTCCATTCAGTGATCTTCAGCACAGCATCTCTCAATAATAGAATGTAAGCCAGGATAGTTGTCCAGCTTTACCTTTACATTTCCATGCCACTAGCAATCAGTTTTCCATATTTTGTTGACCAAACATACATTTGTGTGCCTTACATTTGTAGCCATCTATTCTAGATATGAAAGACTGAGCCCCTTAGGGAGTGCCATACCAAACATTGAAGTACATCCTCAGAAACTAGGAGGGTAAGTATCACACTTCCAGAAATAAGTGTCCCATGATTAATAAAGCTGAGATAGAGTGCTTTCTGAACACCTTTCTTCCACAGCACAGTCTCACAGTCTGAAGTCCAAGAGGCAAGAGAAAACCTGCAGGGTGAAATTAGAATACCTGAACTACAATATGACTTACAGATCAGATTTGCAGTTTTAACTGATTAATTACTTTTTTTTTTCTTTTTTTTTTTTTTTTTTTTCCTAGACAGGTTTGCTTGTCTATTTGGAATATCTTTTAATTTCAGGGTGGGTCTTTAAGAATACTCAGTATTATAAAAGGGTGTGCATAGACTGTCATAAAGTGAGTACAAAATATGCAAAGTTATTACTATTACCCAACAAGGTAATTTTTTCTTTATTTATTTACAGGAAGGAATGCTTACCTAATACTGTAACACAACATTTAATCCTGTTCTCTTACAGTATCTGAAGACTGCTTAAATTTCTCCAGATTCCTAACATTCATAGACATTTTAGAGTCTTCATGTATTTTGATGTTTTAGAAGAGTCAAGACAGAGAGGCTTTCAATTTTGTTCTCTGCATAACTATGTCTCGCATAATCACTTCTTGTTTTAGCAGTTTGATAAAGAAGGTGTCCTCATGGTTAGTCCAGTTTACAGCTCTCATGGAGTAAATACTTTTTGTCTCCTAGAAAAAAGAGGCCTGAGCAGGCATACTTCATATACAAATGAACATGTCTTTGTCTACATGTATCTGTTAATCTACCTCATGATATTTTTTCAACTCATAAGGTGTTTTCAATTAAATCTTTCTGTGGCTACCGCCACTAAGATAACTGTTCTCTCCCTCTGCTGTAGGTGCCAGGCACTCTGTAGGTGACAGAGAGAGGTCCCTCTAAATATAGGAGCTGGAATTACAAATATGTAATTTGTAATATATGAGCTGGGCAAAGGATTTCACAGAGGATGGTTCTTGGGTGAGCTTCTGCCTGCCCATCTGCAGAGTGCTGTGTGAGAAGAGCCATTGGCTGATGGTGCATGTCACTGTTGTGTGTTTGATGAGAAGATTTCAGTCAGAACTACACCAAGATGAGTAAAAACTCCCCAGGACCTCCTCTCTGAAGCTGTTTATCTAACTAGGTCAAGGTCAGAAAGGAGAAATTGGGTATCTTCTTAAGGGGAGACTTCATACGCAATCTGTAAATATACTGCTAAGTTGGAGGGAAATTCATCCAGCAGTAGATTAAAAAGCCAGAACATGGAAGGAACATTAAAGAATTTAGGTGAAATTGTACTATTTCACTTGTAATTTTAATGGTACAAATCACACTCCCATCAGCAAAGGTCAAGTGATGGAAAAACAGCATTTTTTTTTTTGAGTTGTTTATTTAACCATATTTCAAAATGTTACAAGAGACTGCTGTGATAGACATACCCATATATTATCGTATTTTATCATAGATTCATTGAATGGTTTGGGCTGGAAGGGACCTTGAAGATCATTTAATTCCAACACCTTCCACTAGACCAGGTTACTCAAAGACCCATCCAACCTGGCCTTAAACAGTTCCAGGATGGGGCATCCACAACTGCTCTGAGTAACCTGTTCCAGTGCCACACCACCCTCATAGGGGAGAATTTCTTCCATATATAAATCTACCCTAAATCTACCCTATTTTAGTTTAAAATCATTACTCCTTATCCTATCACTACACTTCTTGACAAAAAGTCCCTTTTCAGTTTTCATAGAGTCACCCTTTAGGTACTGGAAGGCTATAACATCTCCCCAGAGCCTTCCCTTCTCCAGGCTGAACAACTCCCAACTTTTTCAGCCTGTCTTCGTAGGAGAGGTGCTCCAGCCCTTTGATCATCTTCATGGCCCTCCTCTGGACTCATTCTAATACTTCCATGTCCCTCTTGTGCTGGGGGCCCCAGAGCTGAACACAACACTCCAGGTGGGGTCTCACGAGAGCAGAGTAAAGGGGGAGAATCACAACGTGAATCACAAAGAAACAAGTTCATGGTACAAGTAAAGGAAAAGGGTACAGGAAATCCTGAAGGAACGTAACCATGTCCTGAGCCACTAGGCAGTCAGTTTGTCAGTGTAAGCTCATGTGAAGTAATGCATACTGCTGTAAAACCATTTTTAATGGCCATTCCTTATTTTTGGTGATCGCCTTTAATTATTAAATGATTAAATACTGAGGAAGTTAATAATCTGCACCAGAAGCTAAGATCTGCAGAGCTCAGCTGCCGTACAGGTATTTAAATGGAAGCTCTTTGTAAATCTTCAATAGGAGCCTGAGCTCAATAAGAGAAACATGCAGTGGCAGTGCTTTCAACAGGCACCAACTGACGGTGTGCTACAACAGTGCTACAACACTGCTTCTCAGGCAGTAGCTGTGTCCTTGACCCTGAGCACATCTGCATAAATTGACTTCAAGAGTCATACCATGACTTCAAGTATTTTTTTAATTGACAGGTGCTCTCTATATAACTACATAGGATCATAACTTATATAAACATGAGAAGTGGATTTCAACTCCAGATAAAAATACCCAGACTTATGTGACTACATGTTGATGTCTATGTGTGAGGGAGGTGTCTAAGCTCCTCATGCAGTTAAAGCAGCCTGGAGGATGCATCAGATCATCCTAGAGGAGATAATTGCATGAGACCAGCTTAGCCCTATCTGATTCCAAATCAACTGAATCTGATGTTGAAGATATGTGTTTCTGAATGTATATATGCATTTTTTAATTTCTGAATACACAAATAGTGTAATTTGTGAGTAATATATATATATATATTTTCTGATGTTATATGACCGTGGGGTGGTTTTACTCAGGTAGGCAGCTGAGCTCCACCGCAACTGCTCTCTCACTCCCTCTCCTCAAAGGCAAAGGGGAGAAAATACAAAACAAAACAAAACAAAACAAAAAAAAGCTAAAGAGATAAAGACAGGGAGATCACTCAACAATTATTGTCAGAGGCAAACAGACTAAGCATAGGGCAATTAGAGAAATTTATTACCTTTTATGAATAAGCTAGAGAAGTGAGAAACAAAGAAAACAAAGTAAAAACATCTTCCCCCCATCCACCCTCTTTCACTTCCTCCCCATCCACCCTCTTTCACTTCCTCCCCGAGTGGTTTAGGGGAACGGGAAAGGGTGCTGCGGTCAGTCCCTAACACTTCGTCTCTGCTGCTCCTTCACGGTCACTCCCTGCCCCTGCTCCACATGGGGTCCCTCCCACGGGATGCCGTCCTTCCTGATCCTGCGGGGGCTGCCCACAGGCAGCAGCTCTTCAAGAACTGCTCCCACATGGCTCCGTACCACGGGGTCCATCCATCCCCCCGGAGCAAACTGCTTCAGCACGGGTCCCCCATGGGCGGCAGCTCCCCCCAGGCCCCCTGCTCCTGCGTGGGCTCCTCTCCACAGGCTGCAGCTCCGGCCCGAGGCCTGCTTCTGCGGGGGCTCTCCATGGGCCGCAGCCTCCTCCAGGCCACATCCACCTGCTCCACCGGGGGCTCCTCCACGGGCTGCAGCGTGGAGATCCGCTCCATGTGGGACCCATGGGCTGCAGGGGGACAGCCTGCTCCACCAGGGGCCTCTCCACAGGCCGCAGGGGAACTTTTGCCCTGTGCCTGGAGCACCTCCTGCACTGACCTTGGGGTCTGCAGGGCTGGTTCTCACTCTCACCCTCCCAGCTGCTGTTGCACAGCAGGTTTTTTACTTTCTTAAATGTGCTCTCACAGAGGTGCAAACAACATCACTTATTGGTTTGGCTCTGGCCAGCGTCAGGTCCCTTTGGAGCTGGCTGAAACTGGCCCTTATCTAACATAGGGCAGCTTCTGGATTTTTCTCACAGAGGCCACCCCTGCAGCCCCCTCCCCTCCCCCCCCCCCCCCCCCCCGCTACCAAAACCTTGCCACGTAAACCCACTGCAGTCCATTAAGGACATTGTTTTACATTTTTTGAAGAATCAACACATTGTCATATATATGAGTTTTTCTGACTCTTCTTCTGTGTTATTTCCATTCCCTGGCAAAGGCCCGTTTGTCTGAACAGAGTGTGAAGACAGTAATGTTTACTTCCCACAAATACAGGTCCATGGCTCTATACCACTTCAGGACGCAGATCCGCCCACTGGAGCTGTCCTGCAGGGGAGGTGATTTGTATTGGAAAACAGACTTATTCACATTGCTCTTGAAAATGGGAGGCCTAGGTTCAGAACCTGTCTTTATTTATTTATTTATTTAGCATTAGGCACAGCCTCCCCCCCCGCCCCCCCCCCCACTTTTTTTTTTCCAGCCAGAGCTGAAGGGAGGTGTTTCAGACTGAGCAGCAACATATGTTAATAAATTCTGTTTACAGAGGCATAAATTCCACTACTGGGGGGGGGGGGGGGGGGGGGGATGAGAGAGAGAGAGCTTTGAATATTTTAAAGCTTTCAACTTGGTAGCCACAATACTACCTACAAATTGTCCTCTGTAATTGGCTTTTATGTGGGCCTACTAACATATTCTGAACTTCCATCTCTTAACTATGGGGTAGCAGCAATTCAACAGACACCGCTTCAACACTTTGATCAGTACAAACAAATCATCAGGTTATTTAGCAACAGCAAAACCCCCACAATCAGACATGAAAACTTCCTAGCACTCTTGAGCACCAGTCTCATTCACCAGTAACAAATTTATTTTCCTTTGGATTTTTAGCTGTTGCTTGCAGGCAGGGCTACCTTTGAAGCATAGCACAGAGGCACTTGCTCTGCTTTTGCCAACAGAAAGAGTGGGAAATGTTCCATGCTGACTTCACTCCAGTTCTTCCCCAAAGCAACAGGCAGGAGGGAAGGGCTGTTTGGCCAGCCTTACCATTGTGTCCCTACTCGACTTATCCCCAGCCATGCAGGTTTGCAATGGCAACTTGCAGTGATACAGTCTACTATCTTGTAAAAGGGGGCACTACAAGCTCCATAGCCACAGCAGCACTTCTACTTGCAAATGTTTGCTTTAAATGTGAGGAATCGTTTCAGGGTGGTGAGGAGACCATGAGAAGAGGAACAAGAAAGTTGTCCATAGATTTATGGTGCAGTTTGGTGTAGCTGGATGCAAAGGAGCTGCATGTGTATGCTATCATGTCATCTAATTAGGGAAAATTAGACCTGCTAATTTGGAAAGGAAGAGTTTGAACAAACAGCGCTTTGCCAGCTTCAATGAGTTTCACTTAGTTTCTTTCTTGAAAATAAAATTTGCTTTATTTCTTTTTTCTTGGAAAAAAAATATGAAAAAAATTGTAAGACTATTTTAAAGACAGAAGGAGGGCTGACATCAGCAAATGGAGTGCCCTGAGCAGCATTACCATGGAGTGTATGCTGGAGAAGAAAAACACTCGTTGAGGCTGGGGGTTAGGAGAAAGTCCCTGAAAGCTACACTGATTCATTGTAATGAAGTCTTATGTGTTATGGCATTGTTGTAAAAAGTGAAATTCTTTCACACGCTAAGCAATGTGGAAGCCTGGGGCCTTGTGCAGAACTACAGGTGGTGTTTGTTTATGGCCAGCTTTACACATAATACAGCCCTTCTTAAGGAAGTGTCATAAAGTGCTTCACAGCTGGTTTTACATGGTACACATGCAACATCGCACCCCTTGCTTGAGGGACTTCTTCCTCTAAGGACATATAAGAACCACCTACCTACCACAAGCATAATCCCCTGTGCATGTTCCTGCTTGTGAAAACAGTATTTCTTCCACGATTTTTAAAGGAACAGAAACCAGCAGAAGGATCTAGTGAGGCACTAGTCCAGAGACAGCTCAGAAGAAAAATCTGCAATTGACACACGCTATGAACCTGAAGCAGAGGAGCTTGAATAACAGGTCAAACACACTTGCAGAGGCCAAAACCAGATGCAGACACCAGTAAGCCAAAGGCAGAGGTGTTTGATGTGGGCCCCTACAACAGGAAGCAAGGAAGATGTACCTGATAAGGCTGTGACCTAAAGTCCTTTACTAGAGTCAGGACTAAAGGGTGAGAAGAACTCGTAACAAAGTAGTGGTGAAGTTAAGGACAGACACCTCCAATGCTGTGAAGATGAGGGAAGTTCATAAAATGCACTGCTGGGTTATGCAAAGAAAAGCTGAGGTGGAGTGCAGGTGTTAGACGCGAAGAAAATATGTGTTGTACTTGGGACAGAGCCCTGATGTTCCAGGGTTGTAAGTGACCAAGTGAGCACCTGGGAGATGAATCTTTTCTGAGCATATCATACATAAAGGAGAAATAATCTTGTCACCCTACATCTCATGAAGGCCAGTGCTTTGCACTAGGTGGTGCAGAGATAATGCTGCATATAGCCTCCATTCTCAGTGTTAAAGTACTCTAAAGAATGCTCAAATGGAGTTCCTATGGAGCTGACTGCAACCCTCTCCATCACTACAAGTTGGTATCACTTCTCAGAACTATTTATGGACAACACAAAGGGAGTAAAATGTTATTTTCCCTGCTATTTAGGGTAGGTTATGCTCCCTGCTGGTCAGATGAAGGCCTTTCAACTTTGGAGACAGGATCTTATTTCTCTTCATGAACATCAGATGTAATAATGTGGCCATCTTTATAACATAAAATATGTACTCAGTGATACATGGAACTGGTGTTTTGAATGGGTAGTATGTCCACTGGGGAAACTGCATATAAAAAAAGACCCTATCAGCTGGAGCATTTGGATATGCAAGAATAACAGATAGAGCCCACTGGTGTGAACACACATCAGGAGTTCAGACAGAATGAAATTTGTGAAGCAACGACACAGTTTCTACATTTTCCACTTATTTTAAAGAGTACCATGCTCCAAAGCTGCAGAGCTGTTCTTTAGTAAAGCTGCTCTGCTAAAATGATAAACAAAATCTGTTTCTTTGAAGCCAGCAGGAGTCCTTGAAGATCATTTCAGATGCAGTGTGAGTCTAGTGCACGGAATGATCTAAGGCCTTGATCACAACACATGGGGAGGGACTGAATTATTCTTCTCACATATAAATATAAGTAAGCTGTGTAGGACCTAGGGATTTTCTTGCGACCCAGTTGTTGAGGATGAAGTGGACAGGTTTCAATAGTAACAACAGGTCTGGGAAATGGTGAGTCCAGAGAGGTCTGATTCTGTAATTATAACAGAAGTGAATTAGGATTCCTTGGCTGAGGAAAAGACAGCTCTTGTGCTGGGATTTGGAAATAGTCAAGAGTAATTATCAAGAGGTTGGCTTCAACAAGGAACTATAGAGGAAAAGGCAAAGTTTCTATTTTCAGTGTTCATTTAACATAACCCTTTATTCTGTTTGCAGCCCACATGATGACGCAACATCCCTCCATTTATATTCCCAGATTTTGAATCATAAAAACATTAATTCACCTCTTAATTATTCATTTAGGAGTTTCTTTGTTGGGCTCTCAGGAGTACTATATTAGGCATTTCTTTTGTAAAATGCAGATTTAGAATGTAAGAAGAATGAAGAGTTAGACTCTTTTGTAAAACTACAGAGGATTTAAAATGAAAACCATATGAAAATAGACAAACCTTCAATTAAAAAAATGAGTTTCCAAAAACACAGACTGCTAGACTGAAATTTCATGTTCTTTACATGTCTCTTTTCAAATATGTATCTAGTCTCTTCAGATAAGAATGGAATAGTAGGAAGAAAAATGTAACTTCAGAACATTGTAAAAATATGTAAGACTTCAAGAAAATTCTGATAGGCATATAAAACAATGATTTTTCTTTTTGTATTTGAGAAAGATTTCATAAAAAAAAAGAGATATTTTAGCTTTGGAGTTTTTTGGCTCACATTTCGCAATATGGTCAAGAGATGCTGTGAAGATTTTTTTTTTTGATAAATTTTGCTGTAAAGAGAGTGACTAAAACAGATCTTATTGCCTTGTAGTCCTTAGTCATAATAAAGAAAAATTACACTAACAACAGTGTAACAAGCAGTAAGAATAGTGCACCCTACCTCTTTTATACTACAGTGTTAACGCTAGTTTAGATTTGTCTAGAAACATACTACATAGACCTTTATTTAACAAGACCCTCATCCTTTTCACTTTTGTTATGCTGGTAACAACTATTCACCTTCTTTCCCACTCTGAGAGCTCAAGTTGCATCATATAATACTGAAACTGCAGAGAAATTAGGTTCCAAGGGAATTTTGAGGGCCAGGGACAGCTTCAAAGCAGAATGAAAGAAAAGACTACCATCTTTGACTTCTGTTATTTTTCCCTGACACTCTTCAGTGATTCATCCAGTCATATCTTCTGAATGAAAAGAAAATTGGCCATCATAATCTACTTGAAAAAACAATACAGTTCCTTCAACCTTGTATTTCCCTAAATCCTTATGTGATAATTTTATCTGAGCTGCTTCTGAACCTCTGTAACAAGTTTGGTAAGTCTAGATGTGATTCAGGATATACTTCTCTCTTTAAATAAACACACTGGAAAGTCAGGAACTCCATTTCAGAGATGAAGGGATCCCCAGTTACAAAACCAAAAGAACGACAACAAAAGAATATCACTCAGATCATCAATAGCCTTTTGACTTGCCTACTAGGATACATACACTATAACATCTTGCAGGTTTACTTCCTGCATATGTTTACATGCAAATTTATCATGCCATTGCATAGGTGTAATTTTACAGATAACTATGTGATGTGCATTAAACCTTTTATTAAACATTAGATTACCCTTCTTAGATATAGCATGAGAATAGATGACGATGACAAGGTCGAGTATCTCTTAAATGACAACACACTGTGGCTATAGTTTTGTGCTTTTGTTTGGTTTTATTTTCATTTATTTATTCTTTTTCCTTTGCTGGAGGCCGGAGGCTAGAGTATTATGCCTATGTGCTATGACAAAGGAAGCACCTCCATTACAGAGAAAATTACAGACCAGGCTGAATGCTGTACTTTATATCTATTCTTCAGGCAGACCTAGGCGACCAACTCATGGTTTTATCCTTAATGAAACACAAGGAAAATTGCACATCACTGTATGTATTCTATTTCAAATTGGAAAGCAGGCTTCTTCAGGAAAACTGTAGTTATTCATTGCTATACCACACATATGTATAATAAGCCTGTATGTATGTTCTTTATAGAAACAGCTACCTATACAGATTATATCTGCCTATACATAGATCTACCACATTTAGTTATTTTCAGCTTACAATAATGATGCAAAAGCACAGGGTGGGGGTGGGGGGTGGGGGTTGGGGGGGAAGGCCTTCTACTGACAGTGGTTGAAAAAAAGAGAAGTGAATAAAGTGGAAATGCTGTGCTTACCAGCTCCCACTGTTCAGGCCACAGAGGGTCACTGAACTGCAGTTCATTTCCTATTCCACTCTCTGACTCCAACACTTTGAAGACTGCTGTAGGGATGTAATCATTCTTCTTGTGCTCGAGTGAAAACCACACAGAAAGATCAGTCATTTGCCTGCTCTGTTATTCACCCTCTTCCTCTTTTTTTTTTTTTTTTTTTCCTGGCTGTTTTAATGTAATTGTAAAGATCACTATTTCTTTGAAAGAGCTTGAAATTTAGATTTATTGCTTAAAAAATATTGTATGACATCAGACAATTGCTGTCTGAATTCTATATGTTACACACTCCATGAAGATAAGTTCCTTCAGTGGTGTCTCCAGTATTTGCTTTCTTGGAGGTTCAATTGTCTAGAAATTCCATTTTATAAAAATATTTCAGCATCACAGATAACAAGTATCATCAATGACCTTAATTTAGATCTAAAGTTACAAACATAAACACAAGAAAATGGAACACGAATGCCATGGAAACATCATATTTAATTTCTAAAGTTTTCTAACAATGGTATGATATTGCACCTTAGATAAGATAATTTCAGTATTTGTGATGGAACTGTGGTCTTTAGAAAAATAACCTTCTCGTCTTTCATTTTTCTTCTCTTCTAGTATAAGACCTCAGGCACTGAAGTCAGAAAACAACTTGATGATGGAGGCCACTTCACAGGGGAAAACTGTGCATTTGGTTGCAGTGGTGGAAGGAGAGATGGACAGGGCCCTTTTGAATGTGGCTCCCTACAGGATTGAACATTACTGAGAACTTGCTTTGTTGTTGATACAGTCCTCATGGTCACCATATTTGATTCTTCTGGTGGTTAAGCTACTAGACAATGCCCAAAACAGAGGTCAGGCAGAACTTCAGCACATACAATGAAGGAACCCAAGAGACAGAGTAGGTGGTGGAGGACATGTAGGAGCATGGAGGTGAGCTCTGTCTGGTTCTCTGGTTCTGCCTGAGGAACAAGTTACTTGTTGGAAATTATGGCCCAGTTCAAACCCTTGCTAGGGCAGTTTCCATGTCTCAGGAATTTGGGCAATTTTGGTATATCACTTGCAGCTCATGCATCTAGTTGCCTGACCTGTGAAAAGCAAAAGAAAATGCAATAAAATGAAGATATGAGATGGAAAAATGGTGATAGCCTCACCACTGGAAAAATTCTTCAAGTAATAGAAAAAGGGTGTCCATTTCTACTTATCATGAACGCATGTCCTTGTGTTACTTTAATTCACTTAGCTGCATTAGGAAATCATCCCCCAAACCCATGGAACACCTGAAATGTTCATTCCCGTAACACAGCAACAGGCTCTTAAAACATTTTTAGTAGACTATTGTTCTTACAATTTTTACCACCCCTTGTCAAAATAAATCAAACTGTGATAATCTCCACAAGCACTTTAAAAGGATTAAAATTATGGGGAATCATTTTATATACCAAATTACTTTGTATATTTCTATTCTCTTGAATGAGAAGGGAAAATGAATTGGAAATCAAAAGAGGGAATTGCTCTTTTGATATCAGCATTTTCTTTTCTATGGGCATAATTAAATAGATCTTAGAAGAGTGAAACACAGAAAGGAAAGGAAAGAGGTAGAAAAGGAGAAAGGGACAAAAGGAGGTGGGGAGAAAAACTATTCTAGGGACAAAATTGAAATATTTATCTATTTTATTTTATCTACAAAAGACACACTTTATTAGATTCTCCTCTCAGGATTGCCCTAGTCTGGAGAAAACCATGGGTGTATCTGAGTGAGTGACTGGGTGACTTCCCTGCTGGTCTCCACAGCATCCCAGATAAAAGCAGCACCTAGGAGAACAGAACAGGAGTGTACGGCTGGAGCATTACTATTGCAGCCAGCTTGTTTTTTGTTGATAGACCAGTTCTCAAGGCAGCTGACATATGGGAGAGAGTGCATAAAGCTGTGCTGAGCTACTGGTCTCAGGTACCGCAACTATTATATATGGGGGCCTACAAAGCTCAGCTGTGCTCAACAAATGCTCGGTGCATCACTGAATCCAGGCTGTTAGAAAAAAACAGACTTATGTTTTCAAGCATTATAATTTTATAATATCAACAGAAGATAGTAAATAAATGCTAAGTGAAACTATTTTGCTTTACGTGCATTAAACCTGCCCTGCAGATAACATTTTCCTCATTTTATTCCTATAAAGGCTTTTTAATAATATTTATTTATTTATTTATTGTAAGCCTAGTAAATAATCCCAATGCTCACATATATTGGGCAACATCCTACAATTCTTTGTAGGAAAAAAATAACGTGGTACTGGAGCAGTGGTGAGTCACCTGATTTGATCTGGGTGAATGCCTGAAAACTGTTAGCAAGGCAATTCAAGCAGCTGGAAAGTAAGGTGCAGACACTATGTAGTAGTAGGCAATTTGCATTTTCTCTTTTCTTCTGCTACACCATTTCTGGTAAGCTTCCTATGATAATGTTTAGTTCACTGGACATCCAAGATTAGGTCGAAGCAGCTGCCTCTTTATAACTTGTAATCTTTCTATAGCAAAGCATTTGTATAAGGTAGACAAAAAAAAAAAAAAATGGAACTTAAAAAAAAATGTGAAAAGCTGCAGGACAATAACAGTAAGATGGACAGTAAGATGGAAGTAGTGGAGAAAGTCAAAACTACCTATACCGCAGTGACTATGAAGATGCCTCTTTGCATCTCTATGTAAACTACTGTCCTGAGAATTTCTTTGCTAGCACCAAAGTAAAATATAGTACCAAAGTAAAATATCACTCTACAACACATTCAGTTTCCACGGAGTTCCCTTTCTTTCATTTTGATGTAAATATGAGATATAACAAGCCTTCTAAGCACCTCCAGATTGAAAGAATCAGGAGACAAAGAATTTCCCTTCCTCATTAAATCTTTCTTCTGCCATACCATTAAGTTTAGGCAGCAGAAGGATGTGTGTAAGAATGCAAAATGTCTCAGGAAACTGAAATTAAAAAATCACCTGAAAATAGTGAATTGAGGCCCCATTAGTGAAGGATGAGTTAAGACCACACAATATAAGCAATAAGATGTGAGTTGCCCTTTCTATCTGATAGGTGCATACTTTTTGAAAGAAAAGATGGAAGGTGGGGACAGTCTGACATAACACAGCTTTTAATCTACCAGTGTATAGTCAATGGTTCAGAAACTTAGGTGTGAATATTTTTAGATAAAGAAAAAGATTTTGAGAGAAATTTTAAATTATCTCACGATGACAAATAAAGTTTAGTAGCCCTATTAGGTAACTTTCTCAAACCATAAAGAATTCTTGTGTCCAAAAGTAACTAAGCTATGAGGAAAAATCAGGTAAGAAGCTGAAAAGTTGAACTGTAAAACAATTTGAAAAAGTTAAGGGTGAAGATCCAGGGGAAATGTGAAGTTTGTCCAACACACTTGAAGATAAGGAAAGTTTATAGCTGCTGGAGAAATCCCCTCCATACTTTGCACAGGAGATATCATGTAACGAGCTAATCTGACAGGAAGTGAATGATACAGTGCATTTCCTAGGGACTCAGAAGAAGGTTCATTTATAATGTTTGGACAGAAGGCAGTTCCCACTGAGGGAGAGTGGTACTAAAAATTAAACTCTTCTAGTGAAATGTTCTGTCAAATAGACTGGGATTAGGATTGGACTATAGTAGGGACAATATCTTGGCTTGGATAATCACTGATAATTTCTTTAAATCAGAGTGGGAAAAGAGACCCTCAAGAGGAGGAGACACGCACAAGCACGCAATCTCGCAAGATAGCCAAGGACTCCAGGAAGCAGACTTCCCCTTTCATGCATCATTTATCAATGTATCTGGCTACCTGACAGAAGCAAGGGAGAAGGGATATTGTGTGGGGAGTCACTGGCACCCACCTGTTCAGAGATCCATCTGATCCATTTCTATGCCAAACCTTTTCAGACATCTTCTCTCGGTGTTTCTGGGAAATGTTAGCAGTGTTTTGACCTTCTCTTGGAAAGGTTTTGAAGCACTGGACTTTTCTGGGGAAAACTGGAGTTTTCCCCATAGCAAGATGAGTTCTGTGCAAAGATTTGCTTTCATCAAAACCACTGAATTCACTTTTTGCTGTGTCCATACCCCTTTATGCTGTCTGACCAGCCTGTTCAGGTGTTTATATTTAACAAAATGGATAACTGTAGAAACAGAACATTTTAAATGGATGGAAAAAGATATTCACAGAATGAATTTTATTCCCGTGGGAGTGATTAGTACAATGAAACTGGACTCTACTTTCAGCCAAGCAGCAAAAAGAAGCAAAGACAAAGAAACAACAGAGATGAAGCAAATATACGTCCACATATGTGATACTACATATCATGGCTTGAAAAAAAACAAAACAAACAAAAAAAAAAACCCTACAGTATCTCATTAAATATTTCATAAACTGTGAGAGGGTTGGAATCCTTAGTTGGAATGCTTATGGATGCACAAAGAAGAAGCAATTTCTCAGAACTATGCACTCTCTTTCTAAGAAATCTTACCAACAAAACCTTTAGGAAATAGGGAAAAGCAAGGAGAAAAGAAGGGGGTTAAGACCCAAGATGTATTAACAGAAGGAAGCAACTGCAAAAATTGCTGAGAAACTCAAGGATGCCAATGAGAAGGAGCAAAATCTCAAAGTAAATGACTGATTTTGACATCCCTGTTGCATCATTCTGTACATAAAGATAAACCTGAGGATGCCCAGACTTGCTGAAGGGACAGAGACATCCTGACTCCACAGAGAAATCCGTTATAGTAGTAACTTCCAACTTCAGATGGGTTTTGTAATACACTTTCTTTTCATGAATCTTGAAAATCCCAGGATAATAAAAAGCTATTTTCATATCTGGAAAGCCTTGTTTCAGGAATCTTATTTACAGTTTTTCCTCCTTACTTCTTCCTGCTGAGAAACACTGTATGGATGGGAAAATAATTAGAAACACAGAGGGATAAAGATAGAAGCAAAAATAAAATGCTAGGTGGCATTTTATTTCTGTCTTAGGTGGAGAGTTTGTTCTTCCTTTAGTGGAATTCATATTTTAAGATGGTAGAAAAAATAATTTATGACAGCTTATGCTTTTTTTTTTTTTTTTTTTTTTCATATAAAGAGCAATCTATATGAAATCTTTCTGGAGAGTATAAGAAGCAACAAGTAATACAGGAACAGCATATATTTTAATCAAGTACCATATTTGAATGAAAGTTCATCTCTTTAATACACAAAAAGAGAGAAAAAAATAAATAAAGTGGTTTAAATACACAGAGGAACCATGTTCACAGTACACTGAGGCAGATTTTTGTGTTTAATGAACACAAAATGTCAGATGTGTCAGACAGATGTGTCAAACAGAACTTACACCCAACATATTTAATTAAAATATCTGCATGCATGTTTGTGCACACATTTACACGTGCACACGCACACACGCACACACAGAGGAAAAATAAGCAAGGAAATTCTTTCCGATAGCCAGTTTCAAGAATACAACTGTTCTCCTGTGCTAGAAGCTGTTGCCAGCCAAATAAAATATCAGTGTTCCACTAGGAAATGGCTAGCCAAACAGAAAGTGCAATGAATCTCCAGCTGATGAATATAAGGATTTCTCCATGAAATCCCCAGTGTCAGAAATTATTATAGAGGCTTTCTGTAGTTTAGGACATTCCCAAGACTGGTTACTCAGTGTTATGTAAATGACAAATGGGTAAAAAAAAATAACTTGGAACAGATGAATAAGGCATTTGGTTCGTAGGAAAAGGGATCAATATAGTTTTGACTAGAGTCTTGAAGTAGCTTCTTGTGTTAAAAATAACAACACTACAGTAACCTTCCTGTGGCTATCATTATATCAACTTACAGACATTAAAATATGTTTTAGCAAATGTAAAGAGTTAAAAGGGGACAGACTTTCCTTCCAAAGTGGAGGGACAAAGTTTCACTTATTCTTACAAGGCATTAGTTAGTAAATTGATAACAGAATGATTAGCTTTTATTACCACTTTTTTCATCCCCCATTATGAATGATTGGGAAAACTAGAATGGTGCATATTAACATTGATTCAGCAACTTGACAGCACTTGGTGGAAGATATATTTAGTTTTTTGTGTTATACTTTTAAAAGACTACAAATGACTGAATTTACAGGCCCTATACAGATGTGTGTAGGGAAGATTGAAAGAAGGCTTTTCCATTCACCACCCACACCCCAGGCAAGAACGAAAAGCAAGAAGTTCCCAAAGAGTTGATGAGAAGCAAAAGGAGCACAGCATACCAGGAAGTGGTGTACAAAATGCAGTACCATTGCATGCTAAGAATTAAAGGGAAGGAGAGAGATTTTTGATGGAAATCAGTCAACTGCAGTGCCTCACAACTGGTGGGTAGGAATTGGAGTGGTGAATGTAGCTGAATCCTCAGAGAAAGGGAAAAACTGTGTGCATAAATTCCTGTCTGGGCACAAAGATGTGATCTGACCTGTAGTTCTCAGTTTGTATTCAAATGAACACCACTGAGATAACTGGGAGCCCAAATGAACAGAGAATTAAAATAAAATAAGAATTTAAAAATTTGATCTTAGAGGAGGCAATTCTCTAAAGTTTCTTCTAATTTCCTTAAGTTTTATTTTTCATTTGTACATATATGGATAGCCCAATCACCACTCTAAACTTTACTTTTTTTTTTTTTCTTTTTTTTTTTTTTTCCAGATGTACTGCATGTCTTTGAGCAGGCTCCTTTCTCAATAAGTTGTATGGTACTTTTAACCCCTCAGTGACATCTGTGTCTGTAGCTTCCAATACAGTTAATCCATTTGTATACTCTGGTTTCTCTTCAGATCGTATAATAAACCTTTAGTACAACAGAACTAGAGCAGCACATGGTATTCCAAATGTGGCCTCACTTGTTTCATATATAGAGCTAGGATATTTCCTCTGACTTAAGTTCAATAGCTCCATTTATACATGCCTCATTTTGTTTTGTTTTGTTTTGTTTACCCCAATTGCTGCTAAGCACACAGCCAACTAGTTTTGAGTCTTATTTACCACCCCACACCTCCATCTCACATCTTTCACTGTCATGGACATACTGTATTTTTTGGGTTCAGCATAATTCAAACATGGTTTTGTTTTTAAGACTGCAAGCTTGCTGTGGTATGGATTAGATTATCACCAGAGCTGAGTGAACCAATTTGGATTAAATTAAGAGAACCATTCCTTGCCTTGTTTGAAGTTTGAAAATGTCAGCTTAATTTTTATTCACCTGCTGCTCACTTCCTGGTTTTGGTCAGGACTGGAATGCCACAATATCAGGAGAAATTGTGCTCCTTTGATATTTTCAGATGAAATGGAAAGAGGAAATTGGAGATGACAGATGGCCTTGTGGTTAAAGGAACTGAACAAGGGCTTTTGAGATAAAGGTTTAATACCAGGTTGTGCCACAGGGTACCTTTATGATTCCAGTCAACTGACAGAAACAGAGAAATTGCCTAACTGGATCAAATCAGTGGTCCATCTAATCATTTTTCACCTCTTTGTATCTCCTTGTGTCAGCTTCAGAGAAAGATACAAAAGCCTCTAAAAAAAATGCAAGTATATCATGGCTACAAGGGAAGTTCTTCCATTTCCCCCCTCACTCAGGCAGCACCTTATGCTCTGCAGTATTCTTTCCCCTTCTGCAACTCTTAGTTATTTTTAAATCCCAACATTTTTCTTATTTTCTTGACTGCTACTGAGCACTGCACAGAGATCTTCATTGAGCTGTCACGGCTCTTTTCTCAGTTGTTACAGCTGTTTTCTCTTGTTCTGCCCCTGTGATCAATGGGGGCTTTCTTGACACTGTCGTCTTGTCTGGTCAATGCCCAGAACTGGATGCCTTATAATTTCCCAGAACTCAGCAACTGCATGACTCAGAGCATGTGGTTATAATTGTGGCACAGTCTTTTTTTCTTTCTACACTAGTTACAGTGCTTGAGCGCGAATGATGTGTTCAAATGCTGCCTGGGATTTGAAAGGAACACTCCAATACCATTCTTTTCTTCAAACAATAGGTACTTCTCTGATCGAGGTATTGTTCCCCAGCCTTTTAGACCACGGCCACTATTATCCAGGTTGTTATAAATGAAAGGTTATTATAGTTCCCTAACAAGTCCTGGAAAAGTGTCTGGCTGCTAGAAAACATAGGTGTTAGAGTACTCATACTCACATCAGTAGACTTTTCTCCCTGATCGTGTTCCCCAAACCTCTGTTGATAAACAAAGGAGGATCCTGCATGGGGAACAAGCAACCCATACTACTGCATTGTTTGTGGGTAGAATGTTGTCCGTCATAACAAGAAATCTCTGCTTATTATACAGTGCTCTGAAGAGATCTGTTTCATGTCACTTGAGCTTTGCAGGCCCATAATGACCTGATCTGTGTTGGAGGACCACTGCCAAGAATGTAACTAAAAAGATATAAGTACGCATTCACTCTCACCAGTTTCTGCATGGACCATACTTGCTTCGACTACTTGGACAACAGTTTGTTGTTATTGCTCATGCTGAATAGCTTCCTGTGTAAGCATTACCAGTGATCTAAGGAATTTGGTGCTCTTCATTATCTCTTAAAATATGTTACTGTAACTTCTGTCTATGTCAGGTCCTTTTAAATCACTTTTAACCTATCTTTATACTGGAAATTATGGCTTAGGATCCTGTTCATGGTCTGTCATTGGAGAATTCCCTTGATTCATTAAAGGGTGTAGAGATAGAAGATACATCTCTAGGAAAAGCTATTCTCCTGCCCTAGTGTAAAGGGAAGACCTTATAGGAAACACGCTTAATGCTAGGAGGAGAAGAGGCAGAGCTGAATCAGTCATATTGGATCGCTAGTGGTATATATCTGTTATGTCAGACTGGCTGTCTGAAGCATGGTCATATCCAGCCTGCATGACCAGACTCCCTTTCCATTTGGGGGGAGGGGTGTGTGTGTGTCAAACTCAATATCAAGATAGAAATTTTTTGAGAAGTGCAAACATCTCTAGAAACTCAGAACTGCTTTCAAATCCAGTAACAAAGGCATATCCAAAGAGCTCTTACACCAAGGCAGAGAAGACAAGGGTTTATTTTGCCTGCTCTGGGTGCCAGTGGAACAGTATCAGGGAGTCACAACTAGCTTCATCCTGGCCATACATGCTTGAAGGAGAGGACTGAAACCCTGTGTTGTGTTCTTCTCTGAGCAGTGTCCACAAGTAGATACTTTCAAGTTTCCCAGAACTCAGTAACTCTATGACTCAACTATTGTAATTGTGGCTGTCAAGCCTCTCAGTCTTTTTTTTTTTTTTTTTTCCCCACACAGTCCTAGAGGCCAGCTGATCTGACCAAATAGTGTATGAAATCTGACAGGAACATTGAAATAAGATGTTAAAAAATGGAGACACTCTCTTTGTCTTAGAAAAGCACATTGGGCACTAATACAATCTCAGCAGAAACAGTTGTCATTAGTAATATCTTGATACTGCAGCTATGTCGTGATGGTAAGCAAATACAAAAGTTAGCCTTGCTGTAGTTGCCTGAGTAAAGGTGACCAGTCAGGTGCCATTTGGGTCATATACAAAAACCCCAGCTGCCACAGAACAAGTGATGAGGCTGGTATCCAGCACACAATGAAAGACAACAGCCAAAGGAAGGATGGCAGTGCATTAGAGGCATTATGTCAGGAATCCTGGCACACACTCAAGGCTTAAGGGTCTTGAGATCCAAATGAAGAAGAGAGACAGAGGTTCTTTCTTCAGTGCACGCAAAAATTAGTCTTAGCACATTCTCTACCATTTAGCGACCTGATATTTAACTCATGCTATATGTTGTCTCCATCTTCCTCATCTAGTTGGTTTCCTGCTCAGTAATTATTTGTGCCATTACAACTTTACCTCTTCTCTTTTTCAGATTCCTAAAGCCTTTTTTTTCTCCATCCCTGTCACTGGAGCTGGTGAAGTATAAACTGCTGCAGGGCTTCCTTTCTCTGTCTAGGGGCCCTTTATGCATCTCATTTTTCAGGAGGGAGGGAAGATGATCAGAAGAGCTCTCATTTGTTGCTCACAAAAGGGAAGAGGCCTGTGTCCTGAGATGATACATTTGTTTCATTCTCCTCTTAGCTTTCCTTGTCGCTTCCTTCTTTGGAGAACAATATCAGTTCCCTAAAGGAAAGAGGGATGGAGGAAGCCCTTCTAGTTACTTTGAGCACCATCACTTTGAATGCTTTGCTGTTGAAGAGGGGGAAAGTACCTGAGGCTGATGGTCAGGCAAGGGCAGAATTTGTGAAGACATTGTTTCTCAAACCACCACCAGATTAGCTCCTAATCAGGAAGAAAAAAGAAAAAAAAAAAAAAAAGGAAAAAGAAAAAAAAAAGAAAAAAAGGAAAAAAAAAAGGAAAAAAAAAGGTTACCCACAGAAGTATGGCAAGGACACTGATGACTGGGGAACTTTGGGAAGTTCTAGAGCAAAAGAACCTTTCTTGGAGCAAAGTCCCATGCACATGCTGTCTGTTCCTTTTAGAAGCTAAAAATAATCCAGTGTGAAGACAGCTAACTAATCAGTACCACTGCCCATCAAATATCTCCAAAAAAAAGTAAACACCAGCTGTAGCTTAGTTAGAATCAACAACTCACAATGGAGAAACTTTAACTCAGAGCTCTATTTCTAGTCAGGGACCTTTAAATGCTCTAAATTATTTCAAACTCTTTTTATTTTATTTTATTTTATTTTATTTTTATTTCTATTTTTTATTTTATTTTTTTAGACATTGAAATGACTAAATAACTAACACATATAGAACAGTGGGAAAGAAATGAATACAATACGAGGAATAATCCAGTATTCTTCACTATTGAACTCAACAGTTCAAAGATAGGTAATCCTTTCACAGCTCCAAAACCTCTCCATATGCATAAAAAACTCCTAGAAAGGAGTGCAAAGCAACGATTTGGAGATTTGGATACAGTTTATTTTTCAAAGGAGGAACCCCGGAACCCCTGAGACCAGGGAAGCCCCCAGGACCCACAAAATACCTTTCTTTTTCTTGTACTGTCTTCTTTGGCTATGAATGAATGAAAGAATGAACTTTTAGTTCTTTTCTTTGTCACAGAAGCTTAGGTCCTACATCCCTAACCTTTCAGACTGCCACTTTGTATACCCTACAACTGCTGTCTTCCCCTCCCCGCTCCCCCGCCCCCCGGCTGCCTGTCTCAAATCATAAAGACTGACCTTGTTTATCTTGTACCTAGGAATATGGCTTATGGTCCTGTTGTGCTCTTTCTACTGCTCTCCTTTTTCCTCATATGGCTTCTCTGACACCAGAAAACCCTTCCATCAAAAAGTCAACCAGATGGGTAGCTAACTATATGCTGGGGGAGAATGTGAAGATTCTGAAATTTCACATGTCTGAATGAGTTAAAAGAACTATCAGATCCTTCTGCCTTGTATCAGAATACTGAAGCAGATGCTGAAATGTTAGTAATTGAACAGCTTTTTAAAGACAGAGGAAAAAAAAAATCAGTGGAATGAGTTAATTAGATAATGAAGGGGATAGATTTAGTAATTAATTCAGGTTACATGAAGCTTTTGAGAATACTATGCAGAAAACTCATTGAGAAAGGTCCATCAGGGGCTTGAATGTTCTCCCCCCTCCTTCTCCTGGCATTTCTGTCTCCTTAATGTGACATCATTTCTGAAAAATGCTCCCAAAATTTTTGATAGAACTCAATATGTAGTCAACAGTGAATACAGAGATTTTTCTTGCTTCTGAACAAATGTTTAAGCCATTTGCTTTGGCAAGAAGGGTGAAAGATCTTGTATTAGATATGTGCAGAATAAACTTTTTGATAAGAATTCTGCTATGGGGTTCAGTAACAGAAAAGAGGACATACTCGTGTTGCAAATGAGAGAGATTTACAAACCCTGCATGTACACCTTACAGAAAATGGTGAGGGTTTTAATCTAATGTAACATGGATGTTTTCCTGTTGATCTGCTGTCATATAGTATCCATTTTATCTTCCACAGAATGGCCTGGATTGCTTATAATCTGGAGTCACACTTTTCTTTGATTGGATTTGGATTCTGAATATTTGTCAACTGCCACTCTCATATAGGGCAAATTTCCAGGGAGGTGATATCACATGGTCTCTGAAGACACAGTTCAATTTAGCAGGTCTATAACTGCATATGGCAGTTACCACTGCATCAGTGGGGCAGGGCTGAATAGGCTGGAAGTTCACCCATTCAGAGGTTGCTAGAAATCACAAAGATACTCTGTGATACAAGCTTACGATGTCAGCCGCAAACATTAGAGCTTAAATCCTCAAAATGTTTTAGACAGGATTTAGATGTTTTAGGGACTCCTTAGGCATCCGCGTAAGTATATGCTCTGTCTTTAAAGGGTCCTGAAATGTTCAGGTGTCTATGCTTTCATTAGGTCAGTTCAGAAGCATGCTAAAAACTGCATTGTTTCTGTCTGAACAGCGCTGAAGATGCAGGCACGTACCTCATTCTGGGCTTTGATTAGGCTTCAGGTATTTATGCTTATCTCAAATGTGATGCTTAGTATTGTCAAAACAGGCATGTTGGAGAGGAGTCTAGACAGAGACAGCTACAGAAATTAGAGGAGCTAGCTGCCTCTGCAGATCAGGGCAAGGACACAGAGCACCTGATGCTCCTTCAGTTCTTCCTCATGAGCTCAGTCCTTCATCTGTTCTTGTGCCTCTCAGGGATGTCCCCTCATTAGGAAATTATGAAATATTCTGCAGTACTCTGTCACTTCTGTCACAGCTATTTAAAGGATATTTAAACATTCCTTGGGCTAAAAAAAAAGAATGATCACAGAATCGCCGAGGTTGGAAGGGACCTCTGAATATCATCTAGTCTACCCCCCCTGCTCAAGCAGGGTCGCCTAGAGCATATTACACAGGATCACATCTAGGCGGGTTTTGAATATCTCCAGAGAAGGAGACTCTACAGCCTCTGAGGACAGCCTGTCGCAGTGCTCTGTCACCTGAACTGTAAATAAGTTCTTCCTCACATGGCGATGAAACCTCCTGTGGTTCAGTTTATACCCATTACCCCTTATCCTATCACTGGCCACCACTGAGAAGAGTTTCTTTTACTTTACATTGTCCCCTCAGGTATTTGTAGAGGTTGATAAGATCCCCTCTCAATCTCTTCTTCTCTAGGCTAAACAGGCACAGCTCACTTAGTCTTTCCTTATAGGACAGATGCTCCAATCCCTTAATCATCTTCTTGATACTATATACTACTACTGATCAGTAGCTGGAATATTCACGTAGGTGGGGACTGCAAATGTCTCTTCAACTCATGTGAGTGACTTAACTAGCAGAAAAGAGTTTAAAATTTTATTTTTATTTTGTAGAATTAAGCTATTCAAAGAAAAATGAACTAACTCCAGTAGTTTTGTAAAAGTAAATCAGTGAATCCATGAGTACGGAGGGAAGACACTAATCTGACATGCTTAGACTCCTGAGTGGGGTCTAAGTACCACCCCAAGCAAAAAGGAGCAGGGGCAGTACTACCATCAAATCATTTGGTGAAAAAGGCACTGGCTTCAGACAAGGTTCTGGATTATCTGTCCTTTTACTAGCAGTGTGTGTCAGCTTGTAACACAGGTATTGATCTCATATTCCCCAAAACAGCACAGACGGATTTTAAAATACACATCTCTTCAAGTGACAAGCCTAGGCAGCTCCCCAGTCAGCATGCTTACTTTGTATATCTCATATGCAGATGCCTACTTCTTTCTAGAAAAGTTATATGGTACCTTTATCATTACTTTCAGAGCTTAATAAATTAAGGTAGAGAATATACTACAAAAATGAGAGAGAAATGTTTCAAAACAGTAAGGTATAAAATATGTTTCATTACACAAGCTCTGCACACAGGTACATTTTAAAAAGTTGAGCACTGACCCTGGAGTCACTTATAGAAGTGCATTTGACACATACATGTTCAATCATGTAAAACCAGGGATTTACCTGCTGATGTAATTTAAACAAGAATCAACATTATATTAAATTGAATGTGAATGCCAGTACATTTGAACTAATTTTATACCATTGTATAAATAGGAGTTATTTGCAGTTGTCAGCTATCACGAAGTACTGATGAAGGTTACCTCCATTTAAAGTATGTACCATGCACTCAAATATTCTATTTGTGCAGAAACAACTGGTTAAGAAACAAAGTATATCTTGCGTGATAAATCAGTTCTTCAAAATCACATTCTTTTGTATGAAACTCAAAGCAGGAGCTTTAAAATTCAGATCCCACATGAATGCCAAGAAACCAAAGAAAGCCATTCTTCATAGGATTTCACTGTGATAATGACCACAACAGTGGCAGCAAAACTATTACAGATGAGCTGCACTGAATGTGATATGAGTTAAATATCTAAAGTACAATTCATCAACAATGCATAAATAAGTAGGAAAAGACAAAGAGAGGAGTAAAAAAATATATATGCTTCATTCTAGCAATACATTTAGTAACTTTCCATAACCTATTTCATTTTTTTCCAGTGATTTTAAGAGCCAAATATTCAAGACTTAGTTGAAACTGAAGATAATGTTAACACTTTGTCAAGCATTTGAATCACTTCCAGCATATTGTAGTATAATCCGCTGTCCACAAACATCCCCTTCATTATTGCCTAATTACATGCAAATTTCATAAAATGAATGAGTTTTAAGTACTTGTCAATCTGTCATCCTAGGAACCACTGAAACATTTTGACTGCTAGATAAATAATCAGCAATAATCACACTATGCAAATTTGATATTTTCTGTACAATTATCTGAAACCATAAATAACTGGACACAAAGACATTTGGCATTCTCTCAGAAAGACTTGACCTACAGGCTTTTTTATTCCCAACAAACATGCCAGCAGAATTTTTAAAATTCTGCCTAGCTAAACATGACCAGTAGAAAAAAAATATAAATAAGCATTTAGTGTATTAATATTTTATTTCAACCTGGGCAAGGTTTCTTTTTCTGCTTTATTAAAAAAAAAAAAAAAAAAAAAAAAAGGAAGAGATTATCAGCATTTTTTTTTTTATTTCTACTTCCTACCACATTCTTGTTCCTTTTATTCTTTGCTTTTCATCTGTAATTATCAAGCTGTATTTTTTTTTTCTCCTCAAATCAGGGAATGAGGTGGGAGAGGTTGTTGCTTTTTAATATTCCTCCTCCCCTCATACACATTGTAGATCTTCTATAGTGTTTCCTACCATGATTCATTCTGACATTTCTAATGCACTGCAGGCACTTCAGCAGAACCAATACCAGGAGGCTAATTATCAGGATTACAGACAAGCTCAGAAATATATAAACAGTCTATGCAGGTGAATTTGTGGATTTCACAACTACTTTTATTTTCTATTTGCTCTGTAGGGTTGCATATGTGTGTCTGTGCACATACACATGTGCATACATCTTTCTGTGAGTATATTGTGAGTGTGTTTTGAATCCTTAACTGTTGGCTCAGAATCTGATGTTTTTCCATAAACAGTAATAAAGCTCTTGAAAACATAAACAAGTAAGAATGTGTTTTTTTCATTTTTTCCAACTTCATGCTTACTCAAAGACAGATATTTCCCTAAATTTAACCATTGAAATAGCACAAAGGATAGATAGTAGGTAAAAAGATAGATACATAGTAGATAAATAGCACAAAATCTATTTAAAAGCTTATTTCTTTTTTGTTAGTTTATATATGAACACATATTAATTATAGATGCACCATGATGGTTTCATTTTGTGTAAGTGTTCTTGGCCTTGATCCAACTGCCATTGAAGTGTCAGGAATCTTCATCTTGATATTAACAGAGTTATTATACAGGACTTAATGTCAGTTATCTTTCTGTACTTCAGACTTTCCACAGCTAAGACAATTCTTTATATGGAATAATTTAGCTGATGAATTTCACCAATTTTCAGATATTGAACTGTCCTTGGATAGTTAGTTTCACTAGCACAGGAACAAAACAAAACAAATTCAAATTCTATGCTTAAATACCATATACCTGTCAAAACTGATCTTGAAATTATATAATTAAAAAAAAAAACGGTAACAGGAATTTGTGAATTTCCCTTTCCTTCCTTTCTTTTCCTTTCTTATGAAACTCATACTGCTTCTGATGACTGAATGTCCATGCTACACTATCTACCAGCAGACCCATTGCTGTATAAGAAAAACTATGGAAAATTCAAGTCATCAGTACATTCAGTGAATCACATGTTTCTACTGAAATATGAGAATGATTTTAAATAAAGAAAAAAAATGCTGGGATTGCAGTTTTTTTTTTTTTCTTTGACCATTTGTGATCTGGGAAAAAAAGTAATGAAATTCATCAGAAAAATTATACTTTTTGAAGTATTTACTTTCCTACAGAGAACACTGTTAAAGTGTTAACAGGTCAATGGCTTCTTTTCCAATATCTGTCCATATCTTTAAACAGTGTCTTTTCATGTATTTGTTCCTCACAAGTGAGAAATTAAGAGGAAAAGTATCTGAATATAACAGAATCAGCTTCCTTTTTTTTTTTTTTTTTTTTTTTTTTTTTTTCCCCCTGGGCTGATTAGCTATAAAGAAGTGAATAGATAATGACAATCTTTATTTATACTCCACACCAAGCTCTGGCAAATATGTGATGGCTATGTAAGGTAAAGTCTGATGCACTTTCAATATACTTACAGGTTCAAAATCATCTCACTGAAGCCCTTTTTCTTATCAGGAATCTTAATGGAATTACTTTCTATCATCTTACCTATTCAGTATTCAAACATTTGAATTCAACAGAGGCATGTTGAAATGTGCATTTGCAAATTGTTTCAAGACTTGCAAGAAGCAGCAACAAGCCCAGCCAATAAATGTGTACCTGCTGGATAAGAAAAAATGAAATGTGTGTCAGGCTGTCCTTTCCCCAAACCTGACAACATAAGTAGGAACCACAATAATATTTGCATGGTGATTACTTAAAGACTGTACAAGCCAGAGTGTTCTGTATAGCAACATTTAAATTGTGATTGCTCTGGAATCTCAAATGGCAAAAAATATTAGGATTCTGGATCCAAAATATTTTTGTGAGTAAAGTCTTGCATGCATGCATTCCATTTCTGTGTAAGAGTCTACTTTACATATTCTGAATGTTTAAAACAAAGATGATTATTTCAAAAGTAGGTTATAGAGTGCTGAAGTTATTGTCATTTGCTGAGCAGAAGGATGGCATTACCTGAAAAGATGGGGGAAAATATACACAGGTAAGGACAAGTGAGCCAAAAAAGACATATGAGTTATTTTTCATAATACAAAAATACCAGGAAAGGACTTTCTTCTTTAAACGCTCTTTCACTGAGAGTTTTATTCTTTTTGACGAAGACAGAGGTTTATTTTGGGTGCAGAGAAATTTTATCAAATGCTATTCTTTGCCAAGTAAGTGCAAATTCTTATCTGGAGCAATGACTCCCATTGACGATGTAAAAAAAACAATACATTAAAAACATACCTGCTTTAATTTGTTGTCATGTAATCAATCAAAAGTTAAGTGCAAAATTGATGAGAAGTTATTTATATAGCGGTATAGAACTTAAGCTATGCCAAAGTTACACACACACTTCTCAGGAGTGATGTGAAAAAAAAAAAAAAAAATCCTTGACACTTACAATAGTAATTCTAAATGATAACATACAATATTGTATTCAGGAATATGGTCTGAATGGAAAATAGGAACCCATGTCAGAAACTAATATAAACTTATTTTACTATTTTTTTTGTTTTTTGTTTTTTTTAATTATCTTGAATGTTATACTATATATATAGTATATATATAGTATAATATAGATATATATAGTGTATATATATAGTATAACACACACACACACATATATATATAAAGATTGTTTCTATATACCCCCATTATGTCCTTGCACTAGTTCTCTTCACAGTGTGGATCCTGTTCTAAAAGATAAAAAAAAAAAAAAAAAAAAAAAAAAGTTGAGATCAAACAAAGATCAGATTTTAAGGTGGTTCCCATGTAATGACTGCAAAAATTCCAGGAGCCAATGCATATCTCCAGACTTCTTCTCTCTCTCTCTCAATATAGTCCTTAGTGCAACAATTAACCTCTACACACATCTCCTGTTTAGCATATGAATTCCCCCATTGCTTTGGGGGGAAATGCTTGCACACAGGTAAGCAGATGTTTAGAAAGCTCTTTTGAATCACAGTCTACTGGTAAAATGCTTCAAGAAAAACTTTGAATTGAAAAAGAAGCACATTCTTCTAAGAAAATCAGCATATACATGGAACAAGTACAATATATATATATGTCAGTTCCCAGTAGAATAAAGAGGCTTCTGCTCATGCTAGAGTATTATGATTTCTTCTCTTCATCCTTAAATATGCACTGTTTTCTCCAGCCAGATGAAAAGACTGAACAGAAATATAGCTGAGAAAACATCTAAAAATGACATCCATTTAGTTATGACAGATTTGGCAAATAAAGGATGGAGAAGAGATCTCATGTGGTCTACCTTATCTAAGCCCAGAAAGACAAGTTCATCTCCGATTTGTCACAGATAGCAAAAGTGCGAAAAGCCTTATAAATGAGCAATCAAAGAATCTTCAATAAATATTCCATAATCAGAAACAAACAAACAAAATCAAGTAAGTTTCTTATGATTCACGAGTAAGTGTAAAATCAGGTCAGGGTTAATTTCCAAGTATTGTTTATGATCTTGCTGTGGTTTTAGTAATGTATTCAAACTATAGCTTTAACTTTGCTAAAGCTAGCATTTTGGGGGTTTTAAAATTACAGTAGTAAACAAAAAATATTATTACTGAAGTGTTGCTCAGTGCAATACAAGAGAAAGGAAAACCAAGGAAGTTAAAGACTGGAAACTTTGCATAGTACCATAGTACCCATAGTGCCCTAGCGAAGGCACTATCTAAATACTTTTGCCCAACTTCAGGACTTGGAAGTTACAGAAACAATAGTAACTTGGATTGATATATTTACTTTTGTGAGATCTCAGGTTCATTGCTTGAACTCAGTGAAGAAGTGAGCTTATAGAAGGCTAAAGAATTGTGATACACATTAAATGGGCATGCTGTCCCCATGAAGAAACCAAAGGAGAGAAACAAAGAAGCATATTCATTTCTGTTCTGGATTCATAGTGTTAATAAACAAATGTATAGGTAGTTTATAGTATAGGCCACACCTGGAGTGTTGTGGCCAGTTCGGGGCTCTCCAATACAAGAGGGACATAGAACTACTGGAGTGAGTCCAGAGGAGGGCTACTAAGACGATTAGAAGACTGGAGCACCTGTTGTACAAAAACAGGCTGAGAGAACTGGGCCTGATTAGCCTGGAAAAGAGAAGACTGCAGGGACACCTCATCAATGTGTATAAATATCTGAGGGGAGGGTGTCAAGAGGATGGAGCCAGTCTCTTTTCAGTTGTGGCCAGTGACAGAACGAGAGGCAATGGTCACAAACTGAAGCACAGGAAGTTCCAGCTGAATATGATAGGGCACTTTACTGTGAGGGTGACAGAGCACTGGCACAGGCTGCCCAGAGAGGCTGTGGAGTCTCCTTCTCTGGAGACATTCAAACCCCACCTGGATGCCATCCTATGCAATGTGCTCCAGGTGATCCTGCTTGAGCAGGGGGGTTGGACTAGATGATCTTCAGAGGTCCTTTCCAACCTTGGCCATTTTGTGATTCTGTTGTATTGTAGCAATAAGTATATAACTTAAGGTTCAAGTACTGAAATTTTGCAGACCATTTTTTTGTCACATCTAATTTCTTCTCTAAGGTCTTTCAGGCCTTTATCTTCGCTGTAGCTTTTTCTATGATCATTAGGCATGGTGTCTATCCTAAACAACAAAAAATCAAGCTACTGAGCAGGATCAGTATTGTGTTTGTTTGCATTTTAATGAATTTGAGATAAGAAATAAATACATGCATTCTTTTACAGAGCTTGAAATAGGCTGATATTTAGTATCAAAATAAAACATCCTAGAAAAAGTTAATGTAATCAGAAAGGATGAAACAGGTCATCCAATAACTTAGTGGGGTTTTATAATAATCATTATTCCTGTTTCAGTTGTCTTTTGGTTCCAAACTGAGTACCCAAAGTTTTTGTGTATTGGCCATAGTTTCTGGTGTGTTTGATTTCCACTGAATGACAATGGGAAGAAGGATGGCAAGTCCAGAGGAGGGCCACAAAGATGATCAGGTGGCTGGAGAACCTCTCCTATGAAGACAGGCTAAGAAAGTTGAGGTTGTTCAGCCTGGAGACAAGAAGACTCTGGGGAGAACTTATAGCAACCTTCCAGTGCCTAAAGGGGGCCTACAGGAAAGCTGAAGAGGGACTCTTTGTCAGGGAGTGCATGGATAGGACAATGAGTAACAGCTTTAAACTGAAATGGAATATTTAGGTTAGGTATTTGGAAGAAATTCTTTTCTATGAGGATGGTGAGGCACTGGGGGAGGTTGCCCAGAGACGTGGATACCCCATCCCTGGAAGTGTTTAAGGCCAGGTTGGATGAGTCTTTGAGCAACCTGGTCTAGTGGGAGGTGTCCCTACCCATGGCAGGGGGGGTTGGAATTAGATGGTCTTTAAGGTTCTTCCCAACCCAAACCACTCTATACAAATGTGAAAATGTCTGGAGAACCAACCTGACAAATAGACAGAACACAAATTGTGTCATTTCACATCTGCTGGAACCTCATTTTGATGACCTATATGTTGAAATAAATTTGAAATAAAAAGGCAAAAATCCTTCCTAATTTAAGATTTTTTTTTTTTTCCAAAATCATTCCCTTTGGGGGAAAAAAAAAAAAAAAAAAGGTATTTTAATGAAGCTGTGTGTTCTGTTAAGGAAATATCTTGCCAGAAATCTTTTAAACATTTTTAGTATTATTTAAAAAATATATCAAGTCTTAAAAAAAAAAAAAAGCAAAAAACAAAAAACCCTACAACAACAACACATAACTATACTTGCTTGAAGTCAAGCATTTAAACGTTCAAATTTCTAGAACTAAGTCATTTCAGTAAGAGAACCTTATTTGGGACAGTTGGACTCTTTCAGCATGGTGCAGTCAACGTTTGCTGCCATTCACTCACTGCTTCTTCACAAACTCCCTTGTAGATCCTTCACTATGACAAAAAAATACAGTTGCTAACAACAAAAGCGAAGTCCATAGCTTTCCTGTTGTCCATTCTGGCGTACACTGGCGTGCAGTATTGCAGCAAATCTTATTTGTTTGGAAAGAAATTTGATGGTGAAATCCCATCCTGGGCTGCAGTCTTGTACTGCAGCACACTTACTTGTGTGGATGGTGCAAGCACAGTCCCTCAGCTGCTAAGAACTGTGAGAGAATAAAGGCTGCTAAGCACAAGCACAGTCTTCAGAAAACTATACCACAAGCTAACAAGCAGGCACAAGTCTGACCCTTTTCTCTCCCTCCATCCTTTTCCCTCTCAGTTGAATTTCAAGCATCTGCCTGAAAGCTTGGAAGTACTAGACTTTCTTGGCAAACATACTGTAAATAATCTGGTCACCAAATCATTATAGCTGAAAGTTGAAAAATATTGCAGGGTGAGGTAAGACATCTGCCTTTGAAGAGTTTTTTCATCCCAAATGGTGTATGTTAAAGCAAGTCAATGGAATAGTCATACCAGCTTAAAATAAAGTTCTCTGGGAAATTCAAGACAACTTTATTTATAGACATTCTTATATGCTTTACCTATAACAGCCATAGAAACTATATACTTGTGTTCCTTGTCATAGTTGTGAGTGCTACTAGATGTGTATATTCTTCTAATCTCTGTAGCCTTGTCATGTCCTAGCTTACAGTTTTACTGTTTTATGACAGGAAAATTAATTCATTTTACACAAGTAACCTGTACCTCAGATTAACTGTTCCCCTAGTTTACTGGGGTGCATTTGATAAAGAGTTCTTAAATAACCTGTAACCGCAGAGAATTGTCCCAAAATGAGAGACAGAAACCAAAAGCAAGGAACTGAATAAATTCTTATGGCTGTGGTGGGAATACTGGTAGGCCATACAGACAAGAAGCAGGATGTTCAGCAGTGCAATCTAGCTTTTTTCCTAGAAATCTCTATATGTTGTTACAGCTTACAGTGTTGCCAAATTCATTTGTTTATGTAACCCTTAGGCTACAGGTATGTTAGGCACTTCTCAAAGAACTATGAACTATCCAAGGTTTTTATGGCATATTCTTTTATTACATCTAGTGGTCCAGTGAAGTACAAACAATAATGATTAAAAGTGTTTTACTCTTTTGTTTTAGCATTAACTATATTTTTTATGATGCTGTCAATGTTACCCAGTTTCTAAGACCAGTCCTTTTTGCCAGTAGTTAGCCATTACAGGTGAGTGGTATTCAAAGAATAATTCTGCCCATCAGCTTTCCTGAGGGTAAATGTCTTGACAGAAATTACTGTGTATTTATCATCTGGGATACAAATAGTCCCATAAAGTTATTACAGTATTAAACTATTCAGGAAACTTTTCCCTGTCACTTAAAATTTTTGAATTAACATGTTTCTTAAAAGTATTTCATGTGATTAGGTACTTCTCAGCTAAGCTAAATTTACATCATATGAAGTAAACCATGTCTCAGGTTTTGTCACCTTTATTAGTCTTATGCACCTGTGCCTGTTTCACTTATGCCTTCCCTGCCTGTGCAATGTATCAAGGAACAAGATGAAAGATACTGGCAGTAGCATGCAGAAGCTCAAGCGATAAAGATTTACCCACTCTAGCATAGTGACCTCCTACATTGAGCTATTGATTTCAGGGCAAATAACTGGACTTCAAAAACTTTTCATATGAATTCACACTTTTTTTTTTTAAGGACAGAGACAGTGGAAGAGAAATTATATCTGGGGACAAAATAACTGTGTTTTGTTTACAGTGGTATGTATTTTTTCCAGTGAAGCTGGCAAGTAGTTAACCATCACTGGGACTCTTCATAGTTATTCAGTACTTCATTCAATGCATTAAGTGACTGCTATACTCAGAGCTTTGAGATCTTGACGGATACCTCTTCTTGCTCACATTTAAGTTTTGAATACATTTTTTCATTCAATTTTTGGTTGATCACCTCACCTTTTCCCCCAAGTGATTTCCACTTACTAGCTCTGCTCCTGACAGATCGGTTAGACTTGTTTTATTACAAAAGTTGAGGAATATGTTGAGGTCTATGGCAGAAATCTTCACTAAACCAGTGCTGCAGTAATTGAGTGGTAGCTAGTTACAGTTTAGTACTCCTCCATGTAGAAACAAGATATCAAAATAATGTGTTAAATCTTATCCAGCTCTAAACACTGAAGATCATAAAAATGCATATACAGTGGCCTTCTATGATGGGGTTACAGCATTGTGTATAGAGGAAGAGCAATAGCCATCATCTAGCTGGGCTTTCACAAAGCATTTGACACTGTCCCCCATGATATTCTTGTCTCTATATTTGGAGAGACATGGATTTAATGGATGGACCACTCCATAGGGAATTGACTAGAGGGTCACACTAAGAGAGTTACAGCCAACATCTCAACGTCCAGGTGGAGAACAGATTGGGTTGGAACCTAAATCTACCCTGTTTTAGTTTAAAACTATTACATCTTGTCCTATCCCTACACTCCCTGACAAAGAGTCCCTCCCCAGCTTTCCTGTAGGTCCCCTTTAGGTACTGTAAGGCTGATATAAAGTCTCCCCAAAGCATTCTCTTCTCCAGGCAGAACAACCCCAACTTTCTCAGCATGTCTTTGTAGGAGAGGTGCTCCAGCCCTCTGATCATCTTTATGGCCCTCGTCTAGACTTGTAATAATAGTACTTCCATGTCCTTCTCATGCTGGGGACCACAGAGCTGAACACAGCACTCCATGTGGGGTCTCATGAGAGCAGAGCAGTGGGGGAGAATCACTTCCCTGGACCTGCTGGTCACACTTTTCATGCAGCCCAGGATACAGGTGGCTTTCTGGGCTGCAAGTGCACATTGTCAATTCTCAAAAATTTACCAGTGTGATTCTCCAAGACATATTGGGCAAGGCTTCTTTTCCTCCAGAACAAGTTAGAAAAATGAGTGCAGTCTACCAATAAGTGAAAAATAAACCAAGTCCAAGTTAAAGTGTATGTTATTTACAGAATGTCTAGTTTTCTTTCAGTGGATAAGTCATTGTTTAATCCCTCCCACTATAAGCAACCCAACCCCTTTCTTTAAAGGAGATAAACTACAGATTTTTCTACGATTGAAAACACTAGAGAAAGTCTGCCATTATTATTACTCTTGCACATCAGTATCCACAAACAATGTCCTGTTGCCGAAGATATACACTAAACTCACCTCACATAGTTAATAATTAAACAAAACACTTTTACTTTTTGGTAGTGTGGTAGGTTGTCACACATTTCAGAAGTTAATTAAAGCCCATAAGTACATCTTTCAAACAGCCTCCTTTCAAAAGTGATCTAAACATTGTTCCTTGCTGCTAAACCTGTGGGATTTTTGTACTGGCATGGCATATGAGGTATATTATCAATCACACAAGGCTCTATTAATTTTATCACAACTCCAATGGCTGTTGACATTAAATGGCACAAATTTGGCCATTGTGGTCCCCGAGGTAGTGCATCTTCACATCCTTTGAAATGCTAATTATATTTCTGACCTTAAAAAAAAGAAAAAAAGTCGTTTTTAATCCTCACCAAGTCCCCTTTCCCTACCTCCTGATAGGAGAAACATTTTCACAGGGCCATTTCCCTGCCCACACTGCTTTGCTGGTGGGACTTTTATTTTTCTTTATATATTTCATATATATGAACATCCTTATAAGATTTCAATAGCTATTCTACAGGAAGGGTTGCTACACAGTAGTGCTGACATTAGCTTTCACTGAGATGAAGAGAAGAGACTGCTTGATGATGAAGACATTTCAAGGACACCACTGGTATAGAGTAGCTTTCTCTCTGGGTCAGTCAGTGTTTCAGATTGCTTAATTACTGCAAATTCACGCAGGTAGCTGTGATGAACACATGGAAAGCCATTAGGAGGTCTCATCAATTGTTTAACTTCAGAAAGAAAAAAAAGATCGTTATTGAAATAGTGAAAAGAATTCTACTCAAGCTTTTCACAGGATATCACTACCTGTCTGTCATGGGAAACTGCCTAAAATAGTTTTTGTCATCCCTATATCAATATTAGGCACATCATTATTCAACAAAATGTCTGTGTCATCTCTCTTTCAAGGTCATCTGAATTACAACAGCAGTCTCGTGTCTTTTTTGCATAAAATAGACTATTTTTACTTTATTTATTTGTATTTACTTGCAGTTCTCCTTACCATCTCTTCTGAAATATTAGTTCCTTCAATGTGGCTTTGTATTTGACTAGAAATTAAAGCACTTTCATCATTAAAAAAACATGCAGAATGCAGTACATTCTTTACTATTTAAGATGACAGGTGTTTATTGCACCCAAACATAGCTTCATGTCCATAAAAAGAAAGTGTGAATATATGAGATCTTTTCTGCCAAATTTTTGCTCTGCTTTTTATACTAGAATTCAATTGCAGTTACGAATCTAAGGGCAGAATTCAGTCATTTCATATAAGAGCAGTAGGTGATCAGCCTAAAGTGGGGGGGAGGGGGGAGGAAAGGAGTAGTAACGAAACAGAAAAATACGTACATGCTGAAGATCAGAAGTCTTGATTCATAGACTAGCTTTATAATAAACTTAGTACCTGTATCCAGTTAGGAAGTCCCACTCAGTTTCCTTGACAAAGGCAGTCTAGCCTCCAGTTAGACTAAAGGACCTTAGTTAGGCCAACCCTGGGCTTCTGAGGTTGCATGAGGTACAATATGACAAGGACAATTTCACTTATTTTCCTGAAGAGTCAGGAAATTACACAGGGAAAATGGAGCTTTTAAAAGATGCTCTGTTTCCAAAGACAAAAAGTCATATCTAAGATATTTTCTACCCTGTGTTTTTGGGGTGGTTAGGTTATATGACCATGATCCTGTCTTTTGGGCTTATGTACTTGGATTCACAATTGAAAGTCATGCAACTAGTTGAGTAGCATGAAAGTATTCCTGAAAGAGTCCACAGTAACTATAGTAATCATCACAAAACTTAAACTCTGGCCATACTGTTAATCAGGACATCATTCAAAATGGATACACTTTCATTAAAAGTCATCTTTTACTAAAAACTGCTGCATCAAGTTTGCGATGATCATATTACTTCCATTATAAGCAGTGTGCTGATGCACTGAGTTTGAAATTATGATCTCTGAGTAGGGAACACACCATACATATATATACACACATACCACATATATATGGATAGATATTTTAATCCAAAGACATATCCCACCATTTAAATATATATCAACATTGATTTTTAAGGATTTAATAGAAAGCTGTATTTGACAAAACTTAAAGGGTTCCATTTTGGAGCATATATCAAGGTTCTCCCTATAGAGGGAGGGAGAGAAAAAAAAGTTCGGCCAGTATTTTCCAATATTTCAGCAGATAGATAGCAGAAGCATATTCATACAGCAAGTAAAGCATTAGGATAATGTTCAAGAGACTTGACTTCCAGTCTTATGGTGGCATTGCTCTGCTGAGATACATTTGAGCCAAGTGTTTACTTGTCTTCACTGCCCTCATCTGAGTTAAGTATCATGAATGTATTATACAAAGTGATCAGATCTCTTGGAAGGTGAAAAAACTAGTAGGAACAGTAATTACTATTCCATACATGCATCCTTGTGAACTGTAGCTTATTTGGCTCTTAAACTCTTACTTAAAAGGATCTGTTTCACAAATGTGCAAACATTATTACATTGCTCCGATTGTTATAATACAATGAAGGGGGAAAAAAAAAGAGCCCCTTACAGTAAACAGAGTCCAATATGGAACTACAGCAAAAATAAATAAATAAATATTCAATGATAATTGCATAGCAAGAGTTAAAAGGCACACTTTTTTTTTTCTTCCAGGAAATTACGTTGTGTTTCTTTTAAGCATGCAGGAACCTGAGGATGTCAATAGCCTAACAAGGTTCCTCTTATATTCTATTTATGAAGAATTATTGAGACAAGATATGACAACATCATTATGAGCCAACTGACAAGCCTGATAGCACACACTAAACTTACAGTATCTTTGTAACTGACCACATTCATGTGTATTTCAACACTTCTATAAACTCATTATTTCCAGGTAATATTCTATAACATTTCACTTGAAATGAAAATATTAATTCAACATATTCTACAGCTACATTAAAGTCTTTACAACTCCCTTTGTAAGGTATAATTTTGCTGGTGAAACACTAAATAATCTTGGTTTATTTATTTCTTTTTCCAAGAATTCCAACACTGATTAGTCCATACTAAGCACTAATTGCTTGCCAAATTTCATTAATTTGATTTTAAACCAACAGCTGAATTATACAAAGGAAAACAACCAGTCAGAACAGATAAACTTCTGTTATTCATACACTCATATAATTTTAAAGAAGCATGAAAACAACAAAAACAATTTATTTTTCCTTTAAATTGTCAACTTCTAGCCCCAAGCACATTTTTTTTATTACTAGTGCACAATACTATAAAAAATAGAGCTTTATAAATGAAAACATTGACAGACCCTTAGCAATAGTGGCACTACAGGGAATAGCTATAAACAACATTTTTATTCCTCAAGCATACCTTACCCTTGAAAGTTTACACTAATTACCTGTAGTTTTGTTAATGTTTTAAGCTGCCCTTCATCTCTCCCATCCAGACACACCACTCAGCTTCCTCAACAGATATATTCAACAGCTTCTGTTCACACCTGACATCAATTTCCTTTGATGTTCACAGCCTAAATGAGAATGCTACAGAAAGCTGTATTTGTGAAGTATACAGGATGCCTTTAAAATGATGGCAGGTATTTTCCTCATTAAAGCAGCCATAACAGATAGTTAGATATGATGCTGTCCCTCACCTTCCTGCTAATTAATGACTATGATTGCAACCCAAATAAGATCAGGCAATTAAATGTGATAACATTTCAGAAGCGAAGAAAAAGTACAACAATCTTGGAATAGCTTCCTGTAGATAAATAAAGTTGATCTTAGCAAAATTAACATATAAATGTACTATTCTATCAAAAAATTGCACAAATGAAAGAATGTAATAATTTTACTTTTAATTGAAACATGCGCTACTGTGAGGATTGAAAGTATGAGCAAGTCCTATATCTGTTTTATCGTTTATGTTAGGAATAGAGTAGTTCAAATTCTTCAAAGCAAGGAAGATTTGTGAAAAGATGCCTTTCCTACTAAAATATAATAGGGGAAGATTTCTGCATCAACACTGGGAACCTCCCTCCGAGCTCTGTATTCTGTAGCTTGTTGTCCCCTAGCAGTACTAACCACCTGCACAGTTTCTGTTGCAGTGTCTGTCACAGCCATAGCCAGACACTCTGATTTTATGAGTATACTATAATATTTAGCAGAGACATAGTTAATGTTTAAGTTTGCCATCATGAGGCTTCAGAAATAATGCTTATGATATTGATGAGGAAAATTGTGGTTCTTGGAGCTACTTATTCCCAACAGACTGAGGCAGACAACACAGCATCAATCCATATTTCCTCCACTCCAGAGTATTTCTGTACCCACATGGGGGCTAGTGATTAATTGATTTATTTTGAAAGCTCAGGTGTTTCAGTCCTTTTAGTGGTAGATTTACAATACAGTTATCAATTTGGTACCTATCTGCTGGTTTTAGTAAATTAAGGAGCCCTAACAACAATAGGCAGATGGAAAGGATGAATGGTCTGATTTTTATTTTTATTTTCATTTTTATTTTTATTTTTATTATTAATTTTTATTTATTTTTATTTTTATTTTTAAACTTTCCCTTTATGAATGCCAAGTGCTGGGCAAAATGTGGGCATTTCTGTGCCTTCCTCTTTTTAACTTCTCTGGATACCCAGGGATCAGATAATATATAAAATAGTAAGAAAATCCCCAGTGGAGAGAATAAGTTTTAGAGGTATACTGCAGTAAACAAGATATGCTCTTTAAGCATCTTGGGGCAAGCACTGAAATTGCCACAAACTGATTTCGTTCTTCTCTGGCTTTTGGGTTTTGAGAAATGGGAATCAACAATATCCATCATCTCCTCTTTAAAAGGTTCTTCCTACTGCTAAACTTGATCTCCAGTAATGAACATTTCAGGTGCAGTGATTGCCATCTGCATCATCTGACTGGCCCATACCATAGCTACTGTTCCTGATCACTCACAGGGTTGTCTTCAATACAACCATGACAATTGAGCCAGTGGATGGAGCTGGGATTGTTCAGTCTGGAAAAGAGGAGGCTCAGGGGCAACCTTATCGCACTCTACAGGTACCTTAAAGGAGGCTGTAGAGAGGTGGGGGTTGGTCTATTCTCCCATGTGCCTGGTGACAGGACGAGGGGGAATGGGCTAAAGTTGTGCCAGGGGAGGTTTAGGTTAGATATTAGGAAAAGAACTTCTATACTGAAAGGGTTGTTAGGCATTGGAATGGGCTGCCCAGGGAAGGGGTTGAGTCACCATCCCTGGAGGTCTTTAAAAGACGTTTAGATGTAGAGCTTAGCGATATGGTTTAGTGGAGGACTTGTTAGTGTTAGGTCAGAGGTTGGACTAGGTGATCTTGGAGGTCTCTTCCAACCTAGATGATTCTGTGATTCTGCGATATGCTCTGTCAGTGAAATATGTCTCTGAAAAGAGCAAACTGTAACAGATGACTCCAAACAAAAGACATATATATGTATATTCAGCCAATACATTCATATATGTATATTCAGCAAAATTACTTGCTCACTGGAATACCAATGAGCAGTACTTGATATTGTAGCATCATAAAGAAAGGTGATGCCCCAGAACGCCCCGAACAAGTCCAACAAATACATCTGTCCATATCTTCAGACTTTTGACAAGTACTGGCCAAGGCTTAGCAGAGAGATATGCAAGCCAGAAAATAATTTTCATAGAATCATAGAATATCCTGAGTTGGAGGGGACCCACAAGAATCATTGAGTCCAACTCCTGGCTCACACAGGACCACCCAAAAATTGACCATATGTCTGAGAGAATTGTCCAAACACTTCTTGATATCCATCAGGCTTGCTGCCATGATGCTGCCCTGGGGAGCCTGTGCCAGTGCCCGACCACCCTCTGGGTGCAGAACCTTTCCTTAACACCCAGCCTGACCCTCCCCTGTCCCAGCTCCATGCCTGGGTCCTATCACTGTCCCCAGAGAGCAGAGCTCAGCGCCTGCCCCTCCACTCCCCTCATGAGGAAGCTGCAGGCCACCGTGAGGTCTCCCCTCAGTCTCCTCTTCTCCAGGCTGAACAAACCAAGTGGCCTCAGCTGCTCCTCATACGTCTTGATCTTCTTCATAGCCCTCCTTTGGACACCCTCTAATAGTTTTATGTCTTTTTTTAAATTGAGGCACCCAAAACTGCATGCAGTACTCAAGATGAGGCCACACCAGTGCAGAGTAGAGCAGCACAATTACTTCCCTCAACTTCTCGTGTGCATCAAGCACAGCATTGCTGGATGCACCCCAGAATACCATTGACCCTTTTGATTGCCAGGGCAAACTGTTGACTCATATTCAACTTGCCATCAAACAGAACCACAAGATCCCTTTCTGCAGGGCTGCTCTCCACCCTCTTGTCCCCCATTCTGTACAAACAGCCGGGGTTGCCTCTTCCCATGTGCAGAATCTGGCACTTGCTCTTGTTAAATTTCATATTGTTGGTTAATATTCAGCCCTCCAATTTATAAAGATCTCTCTGTAAGGCCTCTGTACCGCTGCTGGAGTCAACAGTTCCTCCCAATTTAGTCTCATCCACAGACTTAATATAGCTTCAAGTCCTATATTCAAGTCATTTATGAAAACATTGAAGAGAACTGAGCCTAAAATGGAGCCCTGCAGAACTCCACTAGTGACTGGCCACCAGCCTGGCATAACCCCATTTTCTATACTTCTGTCCTTTCTGAAATTTATACTTCTTTAAGATTCAAGGTAAATATGTAAATGAAACAGGTAAATTAAAAGCACTTTCCTCTTCTGAATGGATTTGTGTGGGGCCAGACAGAATAGTGGAGCCAACATGAAATATCTAGAGCTGTGTAAAAGTTGTTGGATATTTTGAACAGAGGGGAAAGGGGTGATCTCTAGAAGTAGTGTCCTTTGTTGTGACTGTAGCACTGAAGCCTTTGGTCTACATCTTTGTTCCAATTCTCCATTAAACCTGAAGGTCAGGATCAAGGGGTTAATGCAGGATTTTCATGAAATATTAATTTGCTTCTAACTTCACATACAGTAGTTTAACATTCTGTGTACAATTTGGCTTAAGCAGTGGCTGGGGACATGTTTATATGCAATTAAATGGAAAAGCAGTTTTCCTACCCTCTCTGACCTCCAAAGTGAAGAAAAGTGCAACTGTGCAGCATATTTTTTCACTTACACATTGATGATCAAAGGTAAGAATGTTTTTGTGAACCAAATATATATTACTTTGTCAAACTCGTGTTTTCTTTTTCCCTTTTCAAAAGCAAAACTTATTAAAATTTTGTTAGCACATAGTTTAGTTTTATTTATATTTATACTATTCATTTATATATATATATATTTATATATATATTATTTATTTATATTTATTTATATTATTTATAATTATTTACTTCCTCTCCTCTTGTTCTGACAGTAATAAAAAGTAAGCATGAAAAAGATTGGACCAAATGACAAGAGAATGGACTTTCTATGAGCAGTTTTAGGGTGTAAATCAGAAGTGACAACATAAGTCAAAGCTGTGTTGCCATAAGATTCATAGATATGACCCAGTGATGAAAGAATTTGCAAAGTAATACAGAGTTGTCCAGAAAGAGTCCATGGGAACTTTACAAAACCTTTTTCAAATCCTCAGTCATCCTAAATCTAAAAGAATAAGCTCAAAAATAAAATTGTCAAAATAAAAGATGCATGATTCTTAAGCTGTTTTGTAGGGACTGTAATACGGTTAACTTTTTTTTTTTTTTTTTTTTTTTAATACACGTTTGAGAATGAAAACTAGGAGATGTGCATTTTTTTCTGCTCCTTCCCGGACAATATAGACCTATGCCTTTCTCTTTGTTTATGCATCTAAAATTGTCATCCTCCTTCCATAACGTTATTTTGAAAGCATTGCAAACTTTTCTTCCAGATCTTGAAATCTTCTGTCCTCAGACAGAGAAGATCGAGGTATGAGACTGCTGCTCTGAGCCTTTTATCTCCCCTTCTGGGGTAATGAACATTTTCTTGTGTCATCACTAATGAAGACCAATTTAAAGACTTCTCTCTCTCACCTTACCACTAACTTTTCTCTTTTTTTTTTTTTTTTCTTTTTCTTTTTGTGTGTGTGTGTGTCAAAGGACTTTTGGTGGAGTGTCCAACCTCTCCATGCTTTCCAAAAGACACCAGCAACTACTATCCTTCAAAACAATTTGCATTCAAACACTTTTGGAGGTTTCCCCATTCCATCCCTAAGCCACAGGAAAAAAAAATAATACAAAAGCAAAACAACAACCCCCACCCCCAGCTCTTAACAGTATATTGCCACCAAAATAATCTGTTTTGCATACAAGAATTTCAAAACAAAGACAAATGGTGAATATACCATTAAATTGTGCATATTCATTATGCCAATCAACATACTTTCATCATTACCCTGCATTCCTTTTGCTCATTAGTCATGACCACTTCTTGGCTCCAATACTGTGTAAACTCTTGGGGAAAATGCATAGGTTAGTAGCAAACAGCAGAACTGACAAGGCTTCAGGTGCTATTGGTTATTAATTTTTTAACCCCTCAAAGTGTCAATTGTGTTTGATTTACTTTAAAGATTATTGCAGAACTTGTAAAAACAAAGCAAAACAAAACAAAACAACAAAATTGTTATTGTCCATGGTAAATCTATCATTAGGAAAGCTTAGGACAAAAATAGCAGTATAAAAACAGGTATCTGTGTATAACAGTTATGTCTGGGTTGTGTGAAAGGAAGAGTACTATATCCACTTAGTATGACAGTAGGATCTCCAATATGTATTTGAAATTCAAACTGAAGCATTTAAAGATTTAACACAGCAACAGAAACTTTCTTGTTTCTGGCATAAATGTGGTAATAGCATCAGAAAAAAATAAAAACTGTTCTTCCCTTGAAAAAAATATATTCTACAACAGTTGTCTGGTATACTTCATTATGTTTGGGATGTTTTAGTACTTATTTTTGAGGGGTACAGTTAGTACTGATGGGCCTTTGAATTCATTTTAATTCTGATCTTATTTATTTCAAAGAGCAACTTGGAGAAACAATGAAGTCAGTGAAAATCCACTACTCTAAAATTTGTGGTAGTTCGTAGTCAAACCCAATAAGAGTAATGCCTGATCACTAGAATTTAATCAAAGAACATCAACATTTTTTTCTCTGATTTGAGCCAGTTGCTTCTGAGACTTTTTTTGATGTCTCCAAAATAAATTTTGGCAACAAAGACCAACAAGATTTAACTATTTGCCACCCTTCTGAAAAATTCTTTCTAGTAATCCTGAGCAACTGATGAATTTGTTATAGACAGGATACTCTCATCAGCCTGGATATAAAAAATAAGGGCTAAATTAATCAGAGACATGACTCTCATGAATTCACCATACTTAAACAAGTTATTCAGGTCTAGTTCTTTTGTAAGGAAATGTAGCTGAATTCATATTCTTTCCTGGTCTGTAAATTTAATGTCAACTCTCTAAGATTTTTCAGTTTATTGTTACTAAACACAGAGAATGTCTCTGATGGTTTTATACCAATAAATCAAATTGTTTCCTACCTACAAAAGGAAAACTGTTACTGGCTACCCAGTATTGATCTCTTACATTCGAAACATCTGAAGTTCAACAACATAGCTGATCAAAAACAAGCCCAAAACCTTGGTGGGAAATTATCATCTAATTTTGAAGTTTCTAATTTAATGCAAAGTTAGTTTTGCAGTTGTTAGTTGCAGTTGCATATTTTTGCTATTTCTCTTTTAAATTCTGTTATTTCACAGGCAGATCATAAGTGAGCTGGATGAAAATGAGATATGTAAAGTTTTGGTTCTGGTAAGCATTCAAAATGTATGGAGTTTGGCCAAAGCATTACTTTAAAATCAAATGGTCCTCAACCTATACTGGCCCTGGGACAAGAACAGTGAGTAACTCATGTGCTTTGAGCAGTATTGTGCTTCTGTCTCTAGGCCGGCCTCAGCTTTAACTGTATAATTGCTTTTAGCTGCATATAATGATTTTGTGGACAGCCTGTATTCCCCAAGCCACTACTTTAAAGGACTTACAAGCTAGCATTTAAACATGACTGAGTTATAGTCATGCCAGCCAAATCAGAAACACAGCAAGAATAGTCTCTTGTAATGTGTCAGTTTTCCATTGTAGAGATTTATCTATTCTACTAAGGAGCCAGACAGGCATGAAAAATAGCAAACTTGAGAAAGTTAATCAAAGTATTTTAAATCCTCAGAAGAAGTTTCAGTCAACAGCAGTGTGAATTAAGGTTTAGGTCACAGCTTATTATATTCATCTTGATCTTAACCATAAAAAGATTGGTGGTGGCCCATACTAAGATGTGTTTATACCTCTTCTGGAGCTGAATGCATATACACAGGGAATTATTAGATCTTCCCTGAAAGCTAGAGCTAGTGTAAGCACACTAAGCCTATCCCAGGAAAGGTCATGTAGTTGGCTCTTCTTGTCCTGTTAAAAGTTTGTATAATTTAAAGACAGAACCACAAAATTCTCTAACATAATCAAGTATCAAAACAGTCGTTTTGGAAGACTGCATACTTTTTCATTTCAATTGGGCTAAGAGATACATAGCTGAAAGTTTTCCCTAAAAGAGTTCTCGTTAGCACTGCAGCAAACTGATATTTATTCAGACCTCTTTGTTTCTATATCATCACTAGCAGGCTAAACAGAATGACATAACTAATGCCTAATTTAGACATACATACCCATGCACTTTAATATTCAGAAATCAGTTATCTTTAGTATTTTTTCTTCTTTAATGAGACTTGAAATACAGTTCCCCTAATATATTCATATATTCTTCTTCTGGACACAACAAACTTTCCTTTCCTGAGCATTTTTTTGTTTGTTTGTTTGCTCGTTTTATTAATTCCCTTCTGTTTGGGGGATAAACGTAGAAATGAATACTATGATAAACACTGCATAAATGGTCTTCTGTACTACCATGTTTTCATAATTTTGGATAGTTGAGCTTGCACTGCTGGATAGACTTTGCCACAAGACTGCTCAAGAAATACACATTGCAGTTTCTCCTCTTAGATGCTCGTCCTTGGTCTGTCATATTAGCAACAGGCTTTTTTGCCCACCACAGAAATCCTGTTCATGTCCCATCATATGACCAGGTTCTTCTGTCACCTCAGCACAAAGAAAGGGTTCTCTGCAAATCATCAAATATGTCCTTGCCACATGAACTGCAATACAGCCCAAAATGTTTTAGGGTGTCTGTTTTTCATTTCTGTGATGGGTCCACATCCTCTCCCTGTCCTTTTCTCCAGAAGAGAAAGCATCATGGAAAAGAGACACTTTCCAATTCAGATGACTACAGGTGGGTTGAATTAACCTATCTGGGGGCCCAGTTTGGCCTCCGGCCATGTGAGGTACCATATGTGAAATCAATTTATTTCCTGTTACTTTTCTTTGGGGGATGAAAATGATTATCTAATCTTCCTAAACCTAACTCACCCTAACTTATTTTTGGGTGCTGTTTATACAGTTTTGACCAACCAGCTCTTGAGCTTGATCCTGGAAGGCCTTTACCGGGCTTTTCTAATAATTCACTAAGAGCTCTCAGCCTAAACTATATTTTGAAAACAATCTCTCAGTCTTATGAACTGGTTCTGTCAGCATACCTCAAAGTAATACGGAAAGAAATGCTTTATGATTATTTTTATTTTAGAAAGGAAGAGACCGAGGCACAAAAATGAGCAAAGGCATAGCAATTGTTAACCATCATTGTAGCTGAAAAGCTAGAAGGAGAACCTGGGTAATCACTCTGTTCCACCCCCTCCCACCACCAGGGTTGAAGATTTTTTAAAGACTAATAATAAAGTAAGACACAAAATCCCCTCTACGGATATTTATTGTCTTGAATATCGTAGCTATATCTTTATTTTTATTTTTTAACCTGTCAAAGACCATCATCAGCTGAAATACTACCTTATCTATATCTAGTGCCACAAAGAGTTTTAGAAAATGGAGATGAGGAGGTTTTAGAAAGGGAGCTGATTATCTGATTAATTTTGCTGAGCACATATCTAGCATGGAAAAGTATTCTATGCTTCAAGCAGTGTAGTACAAATGTCCCAATTAGATGCATGACTGATTTTGATTTGGCTCATTATTTATGCAGAACACAGGCTATTGGCTTATTGTCTTATTAAGTCCTGCAATATGACCCTTAGTAGTGAATGTGACTAATACTAGGATAACTATTTCATTTTTCTTAAGGTTGCATATTATTATTATTATTATTACTATTATTGTTAATAATAATAATAATGTTACTTCATTTTCACCCTTGATAGTGCCAGAGATCTGAGACAGAATAAGTATAATTGCAAAATCTTGAAAATGCTTGTATGTGAGCAATAGGAACAATTTTACCTAACAATAAAGTTGTAAGTTAGACCTAGAAGTCTAAGCAAGCTATCCCTATAGTTAGTGTTGGGAAACAGGCACTTCCCAGAAGTTATTCAACTCTTTTGAAAATAGAATCTAAGACACATCAGATAGCTCATTCTCTGGAAGCATCTACTTCATTCCATTAATAATAGAACATGCAAGAGTAACTAGCCCAGTTTGGGATGATCAAATTTTGTTCACTTTCATTCAAAATTTTAAAATCTGTCCTAAGAGACTCCAGGCAACTTGATGCTCATATATTTCAGGAAAATCCTTTAAAGCAAAGTTTTTGACTGCTTCCATGAACTAGTACAGAAAGGGCATCACTAGAAGAAAACACTTTAAAGATCTTTTAAGTGAAACTAAAAATCTACTGAAAACAATGTTCTTTACTGCATTACTTGCATTTTTTCTTTGGATAATCACTTTCACTGGGTTACAGTTTCTTTGTTGGTACATGATCATGAAAGTTTTTGAGGATCAGTACAAATCTTTGAAACCTCGGCACGGTAATGCACAAATATATTCTTGCCAATTCCTGCATGCCAGTCTCACAAATGTCCAGCACCAAACATATAGCACTAATAAAGAGTCACAGGACATGCAAGAAGACAGAATTATTTCAAGGAAGCTTCTTCACTGAAACACTGAAAACAAGGGAATTTTTTAAAGGTATTAAATGGGTAATTAACTCCCTGCTTCATTAAGAACACATAGAGTTAGCCACCTGAATTACTGGAAATTTAAAAGCTAGTGCTAGAGCAGAAGAAAACCTCAAGATAAAGTCTGATACAGTTAACGGGACTATGGAGCAACCAGATGGAGTTCAGAACCCTTTTCAATCTCATTTTCCTAATACAGTAATAAATGAACTAACTATTGAGAATATTTTTGGAAACAACTTATTTTAAACTAGCATGGAAGAAAAGTCTATGGAGGCAATCTTTTAGTGTTTTCAGCTGTGATATTAAGACCACAAATTCAACATCAGCCAGCACAGCTCCAAATTTTTCATACAAACCTTTTACAACTCATTCTTTTTGACCAACCTAAGCAGCACACATTATTCAGTAAATTGATCTGGTGTGCGATTTCAAATAATAAACACATTTTAGAAAATTATGCGTTGCTGATATGCAGTTCATGAATGTAGAAGCATGATCTTGACACAATGGATTTTATCCCATTTAGGTACTAGTTCAGTTCAATATTATGGAATCACTAATAAAAAGGAAGAAATCTTTCTCCATTAAGAGGCACAGACAACATTTATCTCCCATTACATTCAGTGAATAGTGTGTTCACTTGAGTCTTGTAAGTATTTAGACATATAGTTCCGAGAAATATTTTGAAATACTAAAAACTCATCAAAATTAGGGAAATCCATAATTATAAATGTGTTATAACAACTTATGCAGCAGAGCTAACAAATGTTAGACTCCACATCTAAAGTTTTGGGCTCAAGCTTTTATTAGGTGAAAGCTTTCACTAGATTTTCCCTAGTGTGGAGTGTACTGTTGTACACTCTAGCATGGCCTTCTTTGTGTCTAATAAAGATTGATCTTGAAATTCAGTCTCCTTCTCATTGAGGGCACAAACAAAGGGAATTCACTGCTACCCAGCTGTCAAATGTAGTTAAAACTGGCCAGCATATAGAAAAAGTATTGAGACAGATGCATACATACTCAGAGAGGCTTAAAAGATACTGGTAAGTCTTACTTCCCCAGGAGTCAGGTTAAAGGTGGAAATCTAGTCCAAAGAATTCATCTAAAAAATAAAATTGAAGTGGTGCCCCTGCTTTGAAATAGATTGCATGGGGTTTATGTAGCAAGGTTTTGGTAGCAGGGGACTGCAAGGGTGGCCTCTGTGAGCAGAGTCCAGAAGCTGACCCACGTTATATAAGGGCTAGTTTCAGCTGGCTCCAAAGGGACCTGCTGCTGTCCAGAGCCAAACCAATAAGCAATGTTGTTTGCACCTCTGTGAGAGCAGATTTAATAAAAGGAACAAAAAACTGGTGCACAAGAGCAGCTGGGAGAGTGAGGAGTGAGAACCAGCCCTGCAGATCCCAAGGTCAGTGCAGAGGGAGGGCAGGAGGTGCTCCAGGCACGAAGGAGAAGTTCCCCTGAGGCCTGTGGAGAGGCCCCTGGTGGAGCAGACTGTCCCCCTGCAGCCCATGGGTCCCACATGGAGCAGATCTCCACGCTGCAGCCCATGGAGGAGCCCCCCGTGGAGCAGGTGGATGTGGCCTGGAGGAGGCTGCGGCCCATGGAGAGCCCCCGCAGGAGCAGGCCCCGGGCCGGAGCTGCAGCCCGTGGAAAGGAGCCCACGCAGGAGCAGGGGGTCTGGGGGGAGCTGCCGCCCGTGGGGGACCCGTGCTGGAGCAGTTTGCTCCTGGGGGATGGACCCCATGGTACAGAGCCATGTGGGAGCAGTTCTTGAAGATCTGCTGCCTGTGGGCAGCCCCTGCAGGCTCAGTTCGGGAAGGACGGCATCCTGTGGGAGGGACCCCACGTGGAGCAGGGGCAGAGAGTGACCCTGGAGTGGCGGAGATGAGGTGTTAGGGACTGACCACAGCCCCTTTTTCTCATTCCCCTGCACCACTCGGGGGAGGGGGTTGGGGGCAGGGGTGTGTAGAAGGAGGTGAACTGGGGAGGGGAAGGTGTTTTTAGTTTTCTTTTAATTTCTTGCTGCTGTACCTTGTTAGTAATTGGTAATAACTTACATTAATCTCCCATGTTTGCCATTACTATAATTGTTGAGTGATCTCCATGTTGTTACCTTAACCCTTGAGCCCTTTCCATCATATTTTCTCCCCCTTTTCCTTTTGAGGAGGGGGAGTGAGGGAGAGGTTGTGGTGGAGCTCAGCTGCCCAGCTGATAGGTGGATAAAAAAATAACAAACCTCCAGATCTCTGGAGCTACCATTTCTTTATACTTTGTGGGGGGAAACTGGTACTCACAAAAAGCAACAACAACCTAGCTTTTATTTACAGTACATCAGACATCTCAAGTTAAGGAAAGATCTTTAAATACATTTTGTTCTGCATCTTTCATTTTCTCATCAGCATCCCTAGTGTAAAATATCTTCTCAGAATTGAACTAAGGTGAATGTTCCTCTTTTTAGGAACAGTTTTAAAGGAGCAGGTCCTTTATTTATTTTATTTTTTTTAAATGGTAATGGCTCAGAGTTTCATACAGTACATGGGTTTTGACCTTCTTGTCTTCATTCTTTGTTCGTAACAAATAGAGAAAAATGTGTCATAAACAACTTCTCTCCAGGAATTCAGAAATATAAAGAACTGTTCTTCTATTTCATCAGAGGTTCCTTCTGGAATGCTTTGTCTGTCTAGTATCGCATAGACCATCCACAGCTGAAGGATCTAGACTGTGTTCATTCTTCCTCCGAGAGAAACCACTAACGAGACTAGGGAAAAATGCCTTCAAATTAAATCTGCTTTATATATGATTTTTTTTTTCTGGAAAAAATTTATTGTTGTTTTTGTTTTTAATGTCATTATCAAATAAGAATTCCAGTAAGTCTCCTTCATATCATTAGGTACAAAATTATTAAGATAACTATTTGAAAGCCCTCATTAAGGAAAAGGAGATTTAACACAAATCCAATAAACTTCAGTGAGACGTCTGGTGCTCCTCACTTTCATTATCTGTGCTGTAGATATCAGACAAGTAAACTTACTCCAGCTTCTCTAATGACTGCTAACAGTACTGTGACATTTCTTTTTGTATCCTCACACAGAGGAACAATGAACAATGGTATGTTAAATATAAAGAAGGTTGAAAATAAAGATTTCTTCAAAAAATTTCCTGACACAATTAGAGATTTTTCAGTAAGTCTAGCTTCCCACTTGCTTTCTCTAATTCTTTTGGAACTTAACAACAAACATCTAAGAGGGAATTGCCTGACTCCAGTAGAAAAGCTAACTGTTCTGTTATTTTTACCCCTAAATAACATCAATTTATTAGGAAAAAAAAAGTAAAGAAAAAGGAAAAAAAGAAAAGAAACAGAAACAGAAAAGGAAACAGAAAAAGAAAAAGCAAAAGAAGAAGCAAAAGAAAAAGAAAAAATAGAAAAAGAAAAAGAAGAAAAAGGAAAAGGAAAAGAGAAAAAAAAAGAAAAAGAAGAAACCAGCACCCCAAAACAGAGATATAAATAAAGGAAATATTTTAAGTCAGAATTTCCATCAAGGTGTTGAGGAATTTTCATGTAGTCAGAGTTCCAACTAACCCTTAGTGGCTTCTGCATGGAGCAGCCTTCTCACTGTTTTCTCTGGTGTTTTTTTCAAAAGAAATGCAACGAAACACAGCCATGGCACCTCAAAGAAATGTAACTTTTAATAAAAAAGGAATAAGCATTTGATTTGACAACATATATATATATATATATATATTTAGGAAAACAGGAAAAAAATAGTGAAGAACAACTAAGTAATAATAAATACAGTGTACCATGACCTGTCTCACCCCCCAAAAAAAACAGTCTTAACAGGAATTTTTCTACTGGCACACTAATGGTGTATCAGTTATGACCATTGCTTGAGACAGAATACTGAGCTAGGTAAGACCTTTGGCCTGACCCAATACAGTTATTCTGAGCAAGTCACAATGGAAAAATTCAAAACCTAAAACAATAAAAACAAACAAACAAACAACAACAACAAAAAAAGATCTGAAGTGAAGACAAAAACAAACAGCTTGCAGATTTACTGCAACCTTGCCATCAAGATTATATACATATAAAAAATATAGTACTCAGTGGATGATAGTTGCTTCTTGCAGGAAGGAAAAATCATTAACAAATATGAATCAGAATGAAAATTTTTTAAAATCACATTTTTCTGTGTGGTGGTTTTGCGTGGGTGGGCAGCTGAGCTCCACCACAACTGCTCTCTCACTCCCCCTCCTCAAAAGGAAAGGGGGAGAAAATATGATGCAAAGGGCTCAAGGGTTGAGATAAGGATGGGGAGATCACTCAACAATTATCATGACGGGCAAAACAGATTGAGAGTAGGGAGATAGTAAGATTTATTGCCTATTACTAACAGGCTAGAGAAGTGAGAAACAAAGAAAAGAAACCAAAAACCCCTTCCCCCCATCTGCCTTCTTCAACCTGCTCCCCCTGGGTGGTGCAGAGGAATGGGGGAATGGAGTTTGCGGTCACTCTATAGCACTTCGTCTCCGCCGCTCCTTCACGGTCACTCTCCATGGGCTGCAGCTCCGGCCCGGGGCCTGCTCCTGCGGGGGCTCTCCATGGGCCGCAGCCTCCTCCAGGCCACATCCACCTGGTCCACCGGGGGCTCCTCCATGGGCTGCAGCGTGGAGATCTGCTCCTTGTGGGACCCATGGGCTGCAGGGGGACAGTCTGCTCCACCAGGGGCCTCTCCACAGGCCGCAGGGGAACTGCTGCTGGAGCACCTGGAGCACCTCCTGCCCTCCCTCTGCACTGACCTTGGGATCTGCAGGGCTGGTTCTCACTCCTCACTCTCCCAGCTGCTGTTGTGCAGCCTTTTTTTTTTTTTTTTTTTTTTTAAGTTTGCTGTCACAAGGGTGCAAATAACATTGCTTATTGGCTTGGCTCTAGCCAGAAAATTGGGGGCCTTATCTAACATGGGGCAGCTTCTGGATTCTTCTCACAGAAACTACCCGTATGGCCCACCTGCTACCAAAATCTTGCCTCGTAAACCCACTACATTCTGAAAGACACTACATACACGCCTTAACTTTTACAGGTTCTAATGCTCCCTCCCTGGCATTGTCCAAAGTCAGGTTGAATATCACTTTGGGCAATCTGGTGTAGTGGAAGGTGTCCCTGCCCATGGCAGGGGGGTTGGAACTAGATGGTTTTTAAGGTCACTACAAACCCAAATCATTCTATGATTCTATATTCTAATTAATTCCACTTTCTCCTTGTATGCAGCAAAAAATTACAACTTTCTAACTGAGTATAGCTTTTATTTATTTTATTATTTTTTCCATCTATAAAAATAGCACTTTTCATTAACAAATCATTTTGACAGAAAAATTCAGAACAGTTCTAATAGGCATTTGTATGTGACTGTATGCATCCTACCCAACACAGACACCCATCCTCAAACAGAATAGAAAATCTTGTCAGATATTTTCCTTCAGCATTAAGGCCATGTCTCAAAGTGCTCTGCAAGTGTAATGGCAACAATCTATTATGAGCTGATTTTTAAATAGCCACACAAAACTTTATGAACATGAAATAGAACTGCTTGAATTATTATTTTGATGACATCTTTAGCAAGTGATCATTGTGAATGAGCCTGTTTCTACTTCCTTTTATCCTGCTTCTACCTGCAGTCTATATTACATGGCTCTCCTTGTACAGAGAGACCCACACAAGGCTTACTCACTTTGTAAACCTCACATAAATGTTTTTTCAGGCTTAAGTAATGAACAACCTTTTCATAAGTTTAGCAAACAGAAGTGAAATTCAGTTTTTCCAAATGCAAGATAGTGCCTGTAGAATAGAAATACTCATTTACACAGCAGCCTACGATCTTTCTGGAAATAATATACAGTTACACACCACAAACGAGATGTATTATCATTATGCTGATGAGAAGATCAAATATTTCTTTTTCTTCTATTGTCAAAATATTTTTAATGGATGATTTTCTGCCTGGAAGGACATTTTATTGAAATTATGTGCTGAGCCCACCACTCGTTGACTAAGTAAGATGAAAACAAATGAAAAAAGAAACCTGCATGAGCCTACTTTATGGAAAAAAGAGAGAGAGAGAGAGAGAGAGAGAGGGAGAAATGGGGATGTTCATTCTTATTGCATATTATACCTCTTTTGTCTTTCTTTTTCAATCTTGTCTTGTTGGATTATGTGTTCTTCAAAGCAGTGACTTTTTCAAGCTATTTAAGTCTTGGAAACAATGGTGTATATTCCTAGTTGTTCCTTAGGCATTGTTACAATACCAATGAATAAAAACAGCAAAGATGGCTCCATTAAAATGCTTAGCCATACAGGCTGCAATTTTCAGGGCTACCATTGCATTTCATTGGGAGTTCAGCAGCATTAGACTAATTCCTTAGGATTTCAAGTTTTCTTTTTTGTTTCTTTGATATATTGATGTTCTGTATTTGTATATTTTTCAGTTATCCTGGCCAGTTTATGCTAGTTAGATTAAATGAAGTTATTACTTGGAAGATCATTTTCTACAATTTTAAACGTATGATACATCAATCATTCTGTCAGTTAAAAGGCAGTACTGTGCTATGCTTAGCTGAAGTAGTAGTCTTGATGATGATAACGAGCTATTAAATTTGCTTATGCAGTGATGGAAGAAAGAACCTAAGAATTATAATGGAAGGGAACATCTTTACCATATCTCCTTATGGGCATTTTTGCCAATTAAAAGGATACACATCAAAGATGCCACAGCTGCACTAACTTTTGTGTACCTTTACACTAATATAAAACACTTTTACACTGATTCTGCGAGTTCCTCGCCACTCCCAAGCACATCTCCTAATTCTGTCCTAGTTCCACAGTTATGTTATGCCAATCAGCCCCTCCCAGGTCATTGGGGAAAGAAGCAACTACTCCCGAGCTATTTTTCACTTTCAGCTGCAGTTACGGAGTGTGTGAAAACTTGATGAATATCAGAGTGCATTTCAGAATAATACTCAGAAGCTGAATAAAACAGAGATGCAGAAGACTGATTGATATGAATGACATATCTTTTCTATCCATTAGAAATACTGCATACACAATAGATTTTTTGGTTGGAAAAAAAGAACAGGATGACTTTACTAGAGCCGTTTGCCAGCCATTCAGTGAATAGGTCAGAGGTATAAGGAAGATAGCTTTCCTGTTAAAAGCGCTAGTTGCATTGCTCATTCATCATTCACACTCATTGTGTTCTGGCTGTCTGTAACAGTAGCAATAGAGGAAGCATCTCAGTCTTTATTTCATCTAACTTCAGCTTTTGAGTGAAATCCTAATACTCTTTTGATGATGTCATAGTTTTCTGCAGCTTTACAGTCAGCATAATTACTTCAGTCCAGGATCAAGAAAAGTATTGTGATCATCATTTTGATGAAACATACAACAGGATAGACATTCAGTTCTCTACCTTGTTATATCTCACATATATCTTTCCTTGAACATATATGCTTCTGAAACATATATTATCAAATGCTATGTACGGAATCCTGAGTGTATGAGCACAGAGAAATAACTGTTTAAGCCAATTTTCCTGGCTGCTTGGAGAGATAGAAGGGAACAGCTAAACACCCTGCCTGTTCCTTTACAGGAAGAAGTCAAAACAGCTCCTACCAGATATGTGCCTTCCAAAAAAAGCCACGTGCAGCTCTAGAAGCACAAGTTGCGTATCACTGATTTAGTCAGTTCTTCCATCTGCAAAGAGCCCAAAATGCTTTACAAACTTTACAAGAAGCTTCTCATCCACCACTGAAGTGCAGCCGCCTATGGATTGAAACTTGGCAGCTGTTTAACGGAACACATAAATCCTACACAATGGTTTAGGGGAAGAATTTTTAAAGAATGGTGCAGATGGGAGTGTAGGGAGGAAGAATATAGTTACATAAACTGGCAGGAGATGCAGGTTGTCCAAAACAAGCAAAATTTTAAATTTCTTATATTGCAACACATTTCAAGCATTTTGATAGGTATCAGAGAAAATTCCTTTGTAAATGTTTATAGTACTATTTTTTTTCCCAATGGATCTATTTTAATCACTCTATACCTATGCATATTAATTGCGGAGAATGAAGTCATACCAGTGCTCAGACACTCACCAGCACCATTAGCCATGAAGTAAAATACTTTGGGAATATACAGAAATGTGACCACTTTAAATATAAAACATCCACAGCATTTCAAAAGTAGAAAGCCAGAGCTATAACACTTGCCTACAGATGTGAATTCTTGATTTTCAATAGTATAAAATTCCAATTTTTACCTCTTCAAGACCATATCTTTAAAGTTTGTTGTTCTTCCATAAAAAATAAAATAAAATAATAATATAAAACAAAACAAAACAAAACAAAACAAACTTTTAAGAGTCCCAGATTTATTCTATCCTACCCTTAGGTTGGAGGTGATTTAATTTTGGAGAAAAATTATACCGAGAAAGAAAAAGGAAATGGAAACAATAGTTAGTATGTTCTTATTCTTTGCTAGTTTCTTTGTGAAGCCTTTGAGGAATTGTGAATGTTAGAAAGCATCAGCACTGTATCTATGCTGCTAAATTAAATAGCCTCAGACTGTCCTCTGGCACTGAGACCAACTGGCATGAAATGGCATGCAGGTATATTAAGAAATTATTCTAGCATCCAAGTAACTGTATTCAATTTGTTTATTTGGAATAACCTGTGGCCCATGCAAAGTCCCCTATTGTACATGAGAGTAACTTAGGACAATGCTAGTTGGCCTGAGTCAAAACTGTAGTCATTGAAGAAATTTAATACCATAAATTATTGAATTCCAAGGTCTGGATATGCTTCCTGGCACTGGATATCTTACTAGTGTAGGTGTAGCCTGAAAGTAGTGTAAGTAACTAATATCAGCAGCTTAAAAATAAACCACATTTGCAGCATTCTGAGAGAAAGACTGTCTAAGGGAAGATAAACAGTAAATGTATAATACCTTGGTGAAATTGTTTTCCTCACTGTAAAGATTATTAAATACAGGTCTTTAAATAGGGCTAAGAAGAAACGATACAGCATTCAAAACTTGACTATCAGTTTTTATGGTTCTATTGGAATAGTGTAGACAACTTTTATGTTTTAGGAAAGAAAGAAAGAAACAAAGAAGCAAAAAACAGCACTGAAAAATTCTATGTTAAACAATCAGCAGTGTTAGACCACAGTGAATGGTCTCAAAATGCATCTCTGTCCTCATCACATTTTGCCTCTCCTTCCCCTTCTATAGAGAAACACATCCAAACATCTCCTTTGTTCAACCTGACAGGAGCCATTGGTACTCTGTACAGCACCAAGGTAGTTTGTAAATGAGGAAGCATTTGGATGTTGGGCTGGGTTCAAACCACTAAACAAGTAGGAACTGTATAAAGCACAAACAGTAAATTTTAATGTCATTTGGGATTTTAAATATCCCAAAAAATCCATTTAAATACATGGAGATGACTCAGATCTATCTAAAAATGAAATATGTAAAGCAAAAATATCTAAATGCTTCAAAGATGGAAATCAATTATTATTAGTTTAGGTTTCCCTTATAAGAACGTTCATTAGTTTTCTGTAGCATTAAGGAGGCTGAATAAAATATGTGTGTGGACTTTAAACAGCTTTTCTGGCTTAAACATTGCAGGAAAATATTCAAATAGAAAAGGCTGGGAAGTGATGGGATTTCAAGTCATCCATTCACCTTAGGGATATTAGGAACATTAAAAAAAAATCAACACCAAGTTGTACAAGATCATTTAAAATATCAGTAAAAATGCATGGGAAGTAAGTAAAGTATATGCCAGTAAAATGTATTAAAAGAATTAAGTAAAACCAAACAAAGTCCTAACAGATATCAAATGCTGTGCAAGGAAAGGGTCTGAATAGCAACAAAAACAACAAAAAGAAAGTTTCCACTTAAGCATGTTGCTTGCAGTGTATTTTAAACTGCTTCAGTATACTGGTCAATTATAGTCTTCAATACATTGAAGTTGTCTGCCCTTAAACATCAAGAATATTAAATAGCAAAATAGTTGGAAGAAGAATAATTCGATTTTTTTTTAAGATTACATTTAATTTTTCCTATTTTTTTTGTTATTATTTATTAAGTATTTTATTACAATAATGGATGGTAATTATATATCTTCTACTCAAATTGATCATAAATACCCAATAGCTAACTTTCCCCTGCATGCTAATGATGATGTATGGCACTTTTATGATAATTTATTTATATCATCAAGGCAAGTGACATATGAGATGAATTCCAAACTTTTAAGCTAGTAGTGCAAATAGGTAAATTAGCTTTCTTAAAAAATGCATCTCTTCAAAAATCTTCAGTTTGGTATTTGTGAGTGCCTTTTCACAAATTCTTGAACTGTAATGCTATCAAAATAATGATGTGTCTGCTTGGTGCATCAGCCAAAGCAATTGCATTGTTTGCCAAAAAGACAGGTGCTAAAAAGTGTTTTGTTTTGCTTTAACAGAGCAGTTACTGCTCAGTGAATACTTGACCTTAGCTTTAAAGTTTTTGTTGACAATATAATATTGATAATGGTGGAGGAGATTTGGTTGAGCTTCTGAAAGAAAGCAGGGAGACTTCAATTTAAAAACAACAGTGCAAAGAATATGAAGATGTCCTCTCCTTCAGCACTTATTGGTGTTAAATATTAAGCTGCTGTGTTTTCTTCACCTCTGAGAGGATTCAGATGCTCTGCTCACAGGTAGCATAGCCATCCTTCCAAAAAGGAGTCTCTGGCATGACCTGCATGCAGCTGAGCACCAGGGAAGCTGTGAGCAGCCTGTCATTCTGATTACACGGCCTGTTGAGAACAAGGGATTTAAAACAAATGGAGCCAACATAAACTGATGGTTTAAGAAGAAAAGGTTGGTTATTGCCAGAATTTGCAATACAGAAGGACAGTCTTTGCCAGTATTCCAAATATGATGATCCCTTGCCAAAAAGTGCAATTGGCCCACAGCACAGCTTCTCAATAGTGTTTCTAGGAAAAGCAGTTTTTTTACAGAGGGACTGGACAGACTGTGCACAGTATAATTACAATGGATGACAAAAGTACTAAATCCTCCTTTCTAAAGAAGAGCCACTCTGACAATGCCAGCTGAATGGCTGCTATCTACTCTCCTCCCCTCTGACTTGCAAAACCTGAATTCAAATGTGATACCACTCAGAATACTCTGTCCTTTCCCAAGCAGTTAAGAGACTCTTCACATAACACAGAAAGCACAAAATTCTCTACAGTGTCACCTACAAATGCAGGATAGAAATCCGATAGTATGGTGTCAAGTATATTTTATAGTGGTATTTTTTATATTTGTCCTCTGAATTCCTGTCCTTTACGCCTGGAATATGCATTCTTTCAGAGAAAACTTTGGGAGGCACAGTGGGTGTAATGATTGGGAAGAGTTTGAAGAAAGCTTTGAAAATTAGGTTTACCAACAGGGACTAAGTCCCCTCATATAGCTATGTTTCAAAATCAAATTTCTCCTAGAGTTAAAATTGTCAGTGGGGATAAATAATTACTTTCTGTTCTGAAGTATTAAGTTAGCCTTCTGGCTCCTGATACATCCAGTTGTGAGGGTGGTAGGGTATTCCTCCATTATATGACTGCCCAGAGACTTCAGTTTGTTGGGTTGATGGTAAACAAACAGGCTGTGATGTGGGACAGGTCATCAGAAGTTTTATACACTATTGAGCCTGTGCAAGCATGCTTGTGTCCACAAGTCAATCATTATGGCGCACGTTAAGACTGAAGTCTTGTCCACGTAAGACAATAACATCACAGAATGCTCTGAGCTCTCAGTGGTTAGCTGGGACGTACCCTCACATGCTATGGGTGTGCAAAACAGTTCCCACATCCAGGCAAATGCCCTTGTGTAGTCAGTCCCAGTTAGAAGCTGCTAGCTAACACCTGAAAGAGGACAATGAGAAGCTTGCCGGACCTCACCTTGGCTGGCACTGGCTAGGAACTTCCTGTCTGCTCCAGGCAATGCCAACCTCCTGCCTGCACTTCCATGCTGGCTCAGATCCCTGTCAGCTGACCTCACGCAGTGGGGGCAGTTGAAGAGATGGCTGCCCATGGAAACCGAGCTCCTTGGTGTCAAGGTGGGGATAGGGGTGGCAACAGCCAGGCTGGGAATAAGCTTGAGACTACAAACACCCACACAGGTATAACCTTCCTCTCTTGCAGTTGAATTGTCCCCCAGTGGGAAAAAGCAACAGCTGGGGAAATTAAATAAAGAGGCCAGCTGAGGAGATACAGCCAACAGGCATGAAAGTGAGGTTGGAGAGAACGTCTGCAGGGAAGCCTGGTTGTTGGCAGAACCTAAGACCAAATGCCTGGCCCAATATTAACCACCACTCCCATATCCCTCTGCCTTCCCAGTTGGCAGGAGGCACTGCTCTTCCCATTGTTTTTGGTCTGGGGCCAAAATAAATCAGTCAGCCAATAAGTGAGCGTTACAAACACAATCTACTGGTCTAACTCTAGGATGTATATTTTCAAAGTTCATATTTATAGTTTGCAAACTCTGTCTTTCAGATAGCAAGTCCTAGTAGCACCAGAAGCTGTTGAATATTCCAATCAAACACAAAATTAGAACAGGATTCTGTGCCACAAATACAAAGTAAAGCCATCTGCCAAATTTCTAAAATACCTCACCTAGAGATCTGGTAATTTTTCTTGTAGCATGAGTATAATATACAGCTTGCCCTAAAGAAGCATCCTCTGCTGTGTTTAGCAGGTTTTATAGTAAATCTTCATCACTGAAAGACTATCTTCATGCTAAGATGTTGTTTTAAAGATGACAAGTAGTCCAAAGTTTCCAGAAAAGGGACAACACTTTTCTGTTATTTATTAGTTCATTTTAGGTCACTGGAGAACTTCCAAAGACATCTTCCTTTTCTGTTTTATAAACCCTAAGAGTTAAGTAAGTATTCTCAAATAAGCACAATTTACAGTATGTCAGCTTAAAATAAAATCATAACACATTTCTAAATTGATAGAAATTGCATAGCACCAAATGAGAAATAGGGATTTTTATCCTCTCATTTATACATGCTTGTCTCTCTGTCTATAAACATATGTTTGCACATACTGTGTATTGATAGATTAACATATAAAATTACAACACTGCATTTGCAACACTGTACTTAAAGTTGTGTCTGCATTTTTACTTCAGGGGTTTATATCTCAGCTATAAAAATTTCTCTCTAGGCTGAATCTTGGCAAAGATTGTCAAGCTACAAATTATTGTTTTCTTAAAAAAAAAAAAAAAAAAAAAAAAACATGGCAAGACAATAATCCCTTTCTCTTTGCAGCATCAAAAGGACCTGTGGACTGATCTGGAGCTCGTGGTAGTTGGTAACTCAATCAGTGCCAAGAAAAACCTTTCACAATGATGGACTTGGCCCTTTGTGCTGTGGGAGTGAAATGCTGAGCCCTCTTAACCACTAAAGTGAATTTGTATTCTTGTTCAGTTTTTAGACAGTTATAAGATAATGTCATTTCCTTAAGCTATTTGTCAGTCATCAGTAAATATTCATGATTAACAACAATTCTATTATGCATTTTTGTGGAAAATGACAGAACTGATTCAGAAACTGAATCAGCCTCAGATTTTTCTGTAGGAACTGGCTGAAGACACAGAAGCAGAGAAGGCAGTACACCAACAGATCTGATGGGATAACAACGTCACTATAGCTAACAACTGGAGCTGATTTTAGAAGGACTTCATAAAAACTCTGGCAGGAGGAGAGGTATAGGACAATCTGCAAAGAAAGTGTTTTCCAGTATTTCCTGTGAGTGGGCCCATTTCTCCCATTCTGTCCTACATACATATTATTTATAGTCCCTGCCACTGTGGCAAAGTGATGGGATTTGTCCTCTAATATATCTACACAAACTGCCATGGTCAATGAAATCAAATGATTTGTTAACTTTTATATAAGCATTTCTGCCACCAGAGCTTAATTAGTTCAAAGGAAGCAGTATGGGATATTGGATGAAAAGTTGATCATCATCCTAAAGAGTAAAATTAAAATTTACTCAAGAGAGTGCAGAAAAACCTGTTAAGGATTAAGTAGGAATTGTGTGCCTCACAGGAATACTATGTGCCAAAATATGTCACCCTTTGACAGAACTCCTACAAGCAGCCTGTCTGGGTTGCAATAACTGCACTTCAATACAGACCGTGGAGCAAATAAAATAATATGTGTGTCCTATGGGATAAATTGTAACTTGGGCAATGAATATCTAAGACATGGAAAGCTTCTTTCCATTAAAAAACAAACAAACAAACAAACAAAAACAAAAACAAAAAAACAGTAAGAATCTTTCCAATGTGCAGAAGGATATGAGATAACTATGTGACAAGCCTCATCATCCTTCACTGGCTGAAAAAGAGCTAGGGCCCATTTTTTCACCATTTTAGGGCCCTCTGGAGTAAAAAGTGCAAGATAGTTGGCAGATACTCAACTCTTGCTCCTGTCAATTTAACCTCAGGGAAAATTGGTGGAGGTTTATTTTTCTAGCATTGCACCAGGATGGACAGATATAGGTAACAATATCTAAAGCTGCCCCACATGAAGTGCTTGAACTAAAGACTGAGATTTCCTAAATGCAGATGACCCCAAAATCCACATTGTCTGGAAGAAGGCAAGAAAGCACTTTGCTACTATTCAGAAATGAAGAGCACAATGCAGACCTTGATAACTCCAGGCTGCTGTGCCATGTCCTGCATCACCCTTCATAGACAGATACTCTTTTTTCGTTGTTTGTTTTGTTTGTGGAATTAGTGCTAGAATAGATAGATCATAGGCAGGATCGGTAAAATACTAGTCATAACTCAGTAATACCAGCATGTTCTTCTAGATGAGCCCAAGTATTGATGGAACAGAATTGCTCATTTGAGTAAATAATGTTTCATCGCCTTCCATAAAACATTTCATTCATCTTCATTTGACATCAAACCCTCAAATAAATCTATGTATCTAATGTATTTTAATTAAGCAGAGGACAGGTGAAGAGTTTTTCTTTCAACATCTCTAGTTGCACTCTGCTGCTCTAGTCAATGAAAGCGAAACTGTAAAAACGCCTTCATTATTAACACTAATTTTTACTTTATTTTCATTTTTTCTCTCATAAAATTGGTTGTGTCACTATGTATATGGGATGGTATGCCATGGTAAGGTAGCAAATTTATTCAACCCAAGAGGTGGAACAGCTCTGCTCAATATTTTTTATTTTATTTTTATTTTTTCTTGCACCTGTCCAAGAATTTTAAGCTGTTGCAATAAAAATTGTAGGCAACTCCTCAGGGTATAGGTTATTTCCCAGACTTCTCCTTTCACTTGATGTTTGCCATTGAAAGCTTTTTTTTTTTTTTTTTTTTTTTTTTTTTTTTTTTTTTTGTGCAAATGGTGCTGGTTGCTTCCACAGAAGAGATGTACTAGAAGTGCACAATTTCAGAAGAGAACCGGCGCCATATTTTCAGGCACTCCTGTGCTGACCATCAATATTCAGTGGGCACATTGCAGTTTCATTGAAATAGTGATTTTTATCTCCAAGTGCTTTAAAAATGGAGGTTCCAGTACTGAAGTCTGATCTACATGTGTGAAAGATAAGGCTTGTGCAGAGCGTTATGAACTTCAGTGCAGTTTTGTGTAGTGACCCAATATGTTCTCTTAACTGCATCTGTTTGCAGGATCATGGCCTTTAGCAAACTCTGAAAATGAGTGAAAACAGCACCACTGAAATGCAGTATTTTCTGAGGTGAAGTATAGCGTTCTTTTAAGAATGGTCATCATGATTACGTAGCAGTTTTGGAATGAAGAATGCTTTTCCAGCTGAAACTAAAAGGCAATTTTAAACTCTTGGAGGTGGAATTTTGGCTTAGCCTCACTTAACTTAAAATATACATACATACATATCTATCTATATCCCTGGCACTTTTTCTTAAGTGATCAGAAAATCTTTACATGTCATTGTTAGACAACCCCTCTAAAAGCAGAGTGGCCCCATGACACAATTCTGGCACACAAGTTCACTGAAATAATGTTCAATAAAATTAGATCATTAAGGTTGTTTCCTGTATATAGAACTTGAGTTTTCCCTAGAGCTCTGATCCAAGAATGGACCCAGTTTGATCCTACTTAGCTTTGAGATCAGAACATGTAGAATAGGTGTCATGCAGACTGATTCTCAGGAAATAAAAGTGCTTTCTTTGCTGTTAGTCCTAGAAACCTTTCTGCACATTCAAGGGAAAAAAAAAAAAAAAGGAAAAAAAAAAGAAAAAAAAAGAAAAAGAGGCAACTACAACCAAAAAACAAACAAAAAAAACATCGCAAACCAAACCAAACCAAACCACCATCACCAACAAAAAACAAACATTTAACCTTGTAGGACTAGATATCATTGCATATAATATTTTATGTTTTTTATATCACAATGGTTAGAACAATTGTATCTCATTACCTTAAGGTAGCTGAACATGATACACCATAAGACAGTAACTGTCTAATAGTACAAGAAAAAAAAGCAGTTCTTAAACAAAATGCAATAAATCTACATTTAATATTCTTTCCTATGAAGCTGCTTAAACTTTTTTTTTCTTTTCTGAAAAAAAAGAAAAAAAGAGTTTCCTTCATCTCAGTAAGTCAACACATTAATGTATAGGAGGTGCAAAGCTCTCCAGTGCTTATAAGTTACAAATTAGACATTATTGTACTCCTTTCTTATTCTGCTTTTGCTTTTGATTTTGATTTTTTTTTTCCTGCCAGGTTTTTCTTACATTCTGCACTGTAACTCAAAATAACAACAAGAACAAAACAGATTAAAAAATTCAACAAAAAGTTTATTCTCAGATCTGCCGCTTTGGTATTCTCAATAAACTTTACCTACTTGCGTAGCTCTATGCAGGAAAGGTATCAGTTGTTCTAGAATAATGTTGGTTGACTCCATAAATCATCCTCAGAAATATCTCCATTAAATCTTCTCACCAGGGTAGGCTCATCTGCAAGTGATTGACAACAACTCAGCATTCATTTGTTTATTCTTTTTGATTTATTTGAATACATTTATTATTGCTCACATACCGCAATGATTTATATTAAAAATAGATGATACATAGCTAATCCTGGCAGTTCCATAAAATTGTAAGTTATTATGTGCTAACTTTGCTGCAATGAATAGTCACATAATGCATTCATTGTGCCTTTCCAAACAACTACGGAAAGATAGTTCAAAGTCCACCTCATAAAACGTGTGTGTGTTTGAATGTGGTAAAGACAGAGCTAAAGGCGAGTGAGAGCACTATTTGTAATGGAATAGGGTTATCATATCATCTCACTGCTACCCCGTTAGACCAATCCATCAATCAATCATTCGTTTAATAATCGCCCTTAGAAATCATCACTAAATCCAGGTTATTTAGCTCTTTACAACCATTTAAAGCATCATTATGACATTGTAGCTGGCTTCCGTTATGCAAAATATATATACTATATTTTGTATGCAAATAACAGAGGCAGGAATTTAATAATGCTATTTATAAAATAAAACAGGCCTAATGTTAAGTAAATGGCTTTCAGCCATGGTTCAGCCAGGTAATGAAACATGTGCCTGGATTGAAGCACATGAATCACTCTATTGATTCAAAAGCACTCTACATGTGCCTGAAGTTCAGCATGTACTTGAATCATTTGATGAATCAAGGCTTCCTTCGGTTATGAGAACATACAGAAAGCTGTGAGGCGAATTTTTGAGGTTGTATGTATACCCGCAACGTGCAAGTAAAAACGTACAAAACATAAAAAAAGGGATATCAAGAAAAAGAAGATGCAAAGGGTAGCATTATAAGGCACTTGCTGAGGCACAAGCCCCTTGGAAGGGGCTGTGGTGCTGCTCTGTGGCTTGGGTTTCAGTGTGCTGCTTTGTCAGGGACAGGCTGAGGAGCTGGGAGGTGGCTTCATTTCACCTTTCCCTTTGGTTTCCCCTCAGATGCATTGAGCTGTACACTGGGCCTGCAATGGCACCTTCCTTTCAGTAGCCTCTTTCTTAAAGTTTTCTTGATTGTGGCTCCACAAACCACTGTAGCAGCAAACCCAAGGCGGACAACATTAGGTCACATATGTGCAGCTTGGTGCAAACTTCTCATTGAACTAGAACCTGAAGGAAATAACTGCCTGCCAGCTACATTTTTCAAACAAAACGTTATATTAGTATACACAAACATGGATCCATACAAAACGATAATTTAAAATACATTTTAGAAACTATGGTGGGGATAATGACAGATGTAATACAGAGGGTCCTCATGCAAACCTGCCTTTGTAAAAGAGTTCTTAGCAATTTTTGCTGGGACAAAAGGAACAAAAGTAGTTAAATTTATGTGCAGGTAACCCTATAAATGCCCAGAATGTTTGATGCAACTGAGAAATTTGGACACTAACAACCAGGACTTGTTGTGATTGAAGAATAGGGTGAAGCTACCATGGGCTACTCCAGAGGCAAAAAGAAGACTTGAAGAATGTAGGATTTAAGTCAGGCATGGGCAAACACAAGGCAATGGAGCATACAGATGACACTGGTGTGTAAGCGAACTAAGGAAGACCTCCTGAGCAAAATGTTTTAACTTGATGTTTTCAGGGAAAAAAATAAGTAATAAAAATAAAATAAATAGGTAAGGGATTTAAATTTCATAAGTATTAAAGCAGAGGATGAGGGAGAACAAGAGATGAAAAGTTGGGGGCTATCTGATATCTGGATGAAGTATGTTGGAGTAAGGGGAGGAGGCAAAAGAGAAGGGAGTAGGAAAAGTGGTAAAAGCAAGAGTACAAAGTGTATCTCTGGACTGTGCAGGGCATGGGATACAGGACTGAGCAATTCTCTTCTGACTCATGGGACACCCTTGAAAGATTTTAAAATTGGTGGGCTACTAAAATCTTTAAACAAGGTACATCGCTATTCTAACCAATAATTCCATTGCTCTATTAACTTGTCTCACACTCCTCTCTCTCCCAGAATGCAAAAATACTAAATAGTTAATGCTCTGAATAAAACATCTCTATAGCCCACTTGTGAACTGTTTGTGTTGAAATGTGCCTTCTCACACAATCCTTCTGACCCTAGGAACGTATAGTGCATTTGCGAGAACAGTATGATACAGTCCAGGGCAGAAGGAGTTCAGCTACTTCTAGTTTACGCAAAGTAATGTTTCCCACTCTTCATTGCCTGGCCTCAAACACTATTCTAACAAGCTTTCCAGTTTTCCACACTGTTCTACCACTATTGTCTATGAAAACAAAAACAAAAAAATAAATGAAAACAAAAACAAAACACAGTGACTGTAGATGTGAAGAAATCCAGCAAAGGCTAGGTAGACCACTAAAAAAGCAAGCCACTTCAATGTATTTTTTGGGGTACCAACATCCTCATTATTTGCTCTAAAGGATCCCAAGCAAACAACACCAGCTTCTCATGTCAGAGGATGTCTTCTGTTACAGTGAGAGGAGTGTTATTTTGCTGAACAGCACAAACCAACACACCAATAGTGTTTAAAAAGAACTTCAGATGCTTTAAAATAAATTTGAATATGTTTAAAAATCCCATAAGAGTTAACAAAAAAATCTGAATATGTTTTCTCAAGTAACTATTTAAAGCATATTAGAGTTTATTTAATTGCACTGGGATTTTTCAAAGCATATCAGGGCAAAACAGTAGAGTATAGGCCCCAATATGCTAATTAATAGCTAGCTAGATCCCTGAAATAAACCTGCTACACTTCATTAATCAGACAGTAATTGAATTGGCACAGTACTTCTGTGCAAACTATTTGTAGATTGAAATACCAGTCCTGCCAATGGAAAGGGTAACTTTCTCCACACAAGTATGTTTTTGGACAATGCATTAACATTTTTTTCAGTGGGCAGTTGGCCTTTATAATTCATACTTTTCTGCATGGAAAATCTCATATTACTGAACTCGGTGAATTATTGCTCATGCTGAGACAGTCTTCTAGGTAAGTACTTTTCAATGACCACAAGCTCAGCTCAGTGGAAAAGAACAAATCAGAACTGATACACTTTGCTTTGTCATCTAAAGACATCTGCCAATTAATGTTATTATATAATAGCAGTGTTGGACAAATGTTTAATTTATGACACTTATTCTTGACTATTCAAAAGCTAACTACCTAGGGATTTAACTGCCAAACAGTGACTACTTTCCTCACAGAAAATGAAACAAGAAATTTTCTGGCAGAACTGATGAAGTGTAATTCTAGATATTCATTGTTCATAATCAGATCTGATAAAAGAGTTAACTGAACATAAAGAAAAGATGAAAAAAATATTTCAAATGCATAGCATTTTTTGTATGAAATAGTTATTTATCCAACTTTGGAAAAGAAGCCACATATTTGTGGTATAACCTTGGGCAAATCACTTTGGTCCAAGGTGCATTTTAGGGTATCTGGCAGATGTTTAAAGTTAGCTGTCAGAGACATCTTCAACAGCTTTGAGCATTTCAATGCAAGCTTAAAGCAATGAAAATCAGACATTCCAGCCTGAAATTTCTGAAAATTTGGAGATCTGTATCTATAGCTTCCTAAACAGTGTTGCAGATCTCACCTTTTGCCATTGCTTGCTTCTCATCCCTGCAATAGAATTCTGCAGGAATGTTGACAGGCTTCAAGTCGGATTTCCTAAACTGGATCTTTAGTACTTGCCAGTTTTGAAATCCTCAGTAATATATATATATATATATATATATATATATCATATACATATACAACTATACATTTGTGTGTGCGTGGATTTGTATATTTTCTTAGATATATTTTATTACTTCTTGGAGTGTGCAGCTATTTTTATTGGGGGGAGAAAAAGTGCTTCATAATTGCAAGCAAGCACACCGAGTCTGAGGTTTAAAGTAAGACTTAGAGAAATGTATAAGTAACTGAAAATGACCTTGGATAATGAAAACACTTGAACATTCTTAATTAACAATAAGCATTGCAATGCACATCAGCTAGAACGTCTGTATGTGTGTGCATGCACGCATGCACACTGCATATATTTCACAGTGCCAAACCAATAAATTCCTATGGCAAGATGCAACTAATAAGCAGCAGAGGGGGATGGGATAATTCTTAACATATAGTTGTATTAGTATATGGCCATTAAGGCAACAATAACCAATTAACATTGCGTTAAAGGGAGAAGCAGCTGTGATAGTCACATCATTTATCAGAGGGAGTTCTGTTTCTTTGATCTAAGAAAAACAAAGAAAATTACCTAGTGTTTTTTCAACAAACATTTAAAACCGATTAGATATTTTGAACTTCCATGCCTATTGAGGGGAACACTATCCTTAGAGTTGGCTTGTTAACAAAAACTAGTGTAACACTTTGGGGAATATATTCTCCAGCTATCTTATTTCTTCTAATCATTGTCCCCTTTCACTGGAGAATTTCCTATTATTCAGCAACATATGGACTAAACATTTCTTCAGTAATCATGTCTGAACAAAGTAATCATTCCCTCATTAACCAATTATTCCTCAGAATCAAATGAAACAGACATATTTGTTAAGACAATTTCCTTTAATAAACCCTATGGAACCTTACCTAGCACATAGCCCATTCAAATGGTTTAATTCAAAGATCACAGTGCAGAGGATGAAGAGGGATTCTTGTTTTACACTCACAATAAGTGATCTCAGGAGCAAAGTTAGGGATGGAATTAATACCAGATTAAAGAAAAAAAAAAAAAAAAAAGTAATGTTAAAAGAGCAGTAATTACTGACTAAAAAATTAGCTTTTCATATCCTGCACTATTCCTTTGCTGTGTGCTTAAAGCTCACAGTGCAATTTTGTTAATTTTAAAGGAGTTTGAAGTATAGGTGAAAAGAACAGACATTGAAAAGTCTACCACTCTATGCAATGCTGAAACTCAACTGGAAAAAAAATTAAATAATGAAGCCAGGGAAAAATACTACCTTCTCTCATGATATGTGGCGATTCAGAAATCACCCAGGTAAACTACCTGGTAAGCCCTTAAAAACTTCTGACTATTTGGATTTCTAAGTAAATTGATAAAGAAAAATCTGATCTTGAGAGCTAAAAGTAAAGTTTATCAAGTAGGTATGTGTTTACTTGTTTTATACAGTAGATTCACTACCTCTTTCTCAGATACAATTCAGTTCATTCTTTGTTAGTTTAGAAACTTCATTATAACCCCAGAAAACTAACAATGTAATTTCATACTAGTTTCTTTCTTTCTAGTACTGAAACATATAGTTGCAAAATGAACAATGAACTCTCTCTTTAAGATGTAGTCAGAGTTTCAACATTCTTCAGTTCCTTTGTTTCTTTTTGCTGTTTTCAGACAAAAATACATCCTGAGAGTGTGTTTTAGGGATAGTCAGTTGAAAAGCCAAATTATTCATCTTTAACTTGGCTAAAACACACAGGGGCTGTAGATTGTGGACGCCATATCTTACACTGCATTTTGAGATTTTTAAGCTTGACTTCAGTATTACTACCATCAGCTATTTCTGATTTTCAGTCTTGTTTTGGAAGAGGAAAACAAGAGCAAACACTGGTGTCCTTTCACCAGTAACTTGCAACTTAATAGTACCACCCTCAGATCCCCAGTGAGCAGGAGCTTAAGTTTATTTTATACATTTTTGTTCCTCACAGCAATATCTGTGTTACCTGGAACTGTCATTTCTGCTATAATTGCCACCAAACTTTATTACGAAAATCCCACATGCTAACAGTGTATCTACCAGAGCATCTGTGTTTCCCTATCCTCCAGCAGTTACCCCAATCCAGCAAGCTAGCCATAATCTAGCTCATTGGACACAAGTAGTAGCCCATCTGGGGTAACGTAAATGTCAACATGCACTGGAAAATTTGAGCTAGAAGCTGGGTAAAGTGTTGTTAGCCTGTGCTCACCTTGGTGAAACCCTGGTGTTTCTCTGTGCTTTAAGAGTCCTGAGTTACATTATATCTATATGTTATTTCACTAGCTGAAGGAAAACTTTTTGGACTATATTGCAGATTATGTATGCAGGTGACATTACTTACAAAAGAGAAGTATGTTGATTATAATTAACTCATGATTATGTCCTTATTCAAACTAAAATTTAGCTCACAGTTGGGACAGATATGCCAAAAATACCTTCAAAATTGTCAGTCATATAACCAAATGATCTGTCTTCTTATTCAGGTTATCATTCTGGTAGAGGAAGGGTGCTGTTTTCAAAATTCTTATATTAATTTTATTTCTCTGTCTATAAATCAGAAGTCTCAACCAGTTAGTCATTCATGAGTGCCAGTGAGACTGTGAGATCTTCATAAACTAGTGGTGACAGCTGTCATTCTGTTGGGAAACACTTTCTAAAAAGTTTTATTCTCTACCCCTTGAGTTGAGGATCTGGACACTTGAGACAGGGCTGTGGCTTTCAGTTTGTAATTTTCTGAATATTGGCATCAAATGACAGGCCAGTTGATTCACAGCTTTTGTTCCCAAGGGATTTTGAGATTAAGTCACTATAAATGAACAGCCTACACATATTTTTTTAAAACAAAACACCACTAAGAAAAAAAAAATCACTCTGATTTCTGGATTTAGTCTCAAGGTAATAAATACAACAATCAGTTCTCCTTATATTTTAGAGGAATGTTACTCACTTTATTATAGAGTTGTCTACCTGAGTTGTAGTGGTGCAGTTTCAGCCATCATTTCTTTGACAAACAAATAATAGCCTTTAAGAATCTACTCAAGGATGAAATCTGGCAAACTGCATCTGCATAAAAACAAATTTTCTCCTTTTTAAAAAACAGTAACACAAGAATGCATTTTTATTTTTCTCTACTTGATTTTTATTTTATTATTATTATTATTATTATTATTATTATTATTTTGAAAAGAAAAAGAACAACTGAAAAAGCTTTGGGGGATTCATCTCTCTTTCCATACAATTTCTATTATTTAATATATTATGTAGGTAATAACACCTCTGTTTCTTTCTGACAAAACATGAAATTATATAAAATCTTAGTTCACACATATGTCTTTGTTTTACAAAGGTATTAGGTAGTAAGCAAAGACACTTTAACTCACTAGCTAAATATACTTCTTATTCAAATTTGGTATCACTGTTAAAGTGTAGTACTTTCTTTTCTCCACAGTTTTTTTTTTTTTTTCCTATAAATGAAAAATTTTGGTTGTTTGCTTCCACACAAAGAAGGCAGCATGTTCACTAAAAACAAAAACAAAAACAAACAAACAAACAAAAAAAAAACAGAAAAAGGAATTTTATTATTACTGTGCTACTATTTATTATTAATGTGTTACTGTTATATATGCACAAATGTTCTTTCATAATTACTGCTCCAGAACTTTTATGGCAAACCAAGACACCTAATCTACACATTAAGCATGTTGAATAGCATATGTAAGCCCCCAGCACAAGAAGGATATTGATCTGCTAGAGTGGGTCCAGAGGAGGGCTACAAAGTTGATCAGAGGGTTGGAGCATCTCTCCTATGAAGAAAGGCTAAGAGAGCTGGGGATATTCAGCCTGAAGAAGAGAAAGCTCAGGGAAGACCTCATTGCAGATTTTCAATACTTAAAAGGGGCTTAAAAAAATGAAGAACAACTTTTTTTTTGCTCAGGCAGACAATGACAAGAGAAGGGGGAATGGCTTTAAACTAAAAGAGAGTAGATTTAGATTAGATGTTAGGAGGAAATTCTTCCCTATGAGGGTGGTGAAGCACAAGACCAGGTTGCCCAGAGAAGCTGTGCATGCCCCATCCACACGGAAGTGTTCAAGGCCAGGTTGGATGAGACTTTTGGTAACCTGATCTAGTAGGTGACATCCCTGTCTATGTCAGGGGGGTTGGAACAAGATGATCTTTAAGGTTCCTTCCAACCTGAGCCATTCTATGATTATGAAGATATGATACCTTTAAATGTCTCAGCATACATCAGAAACTAAGGTGTTGATGAGCTGGAGGTTTAAGGCTTCCTACATTCCCACATGTAGGTTGTCATAGCTTTAGAAATATATTTATAGTCTTTTTGTAGAAACTTCTGTACTTTAAGAACAGCAAAAGCTAGCCATTACAATTCTCTGGGCACTTACTATTATGTTCCAACTATGAATTTTGATTCTGTTGTCCTATGCTGCCCTATTTGGGATACTCTTCTGCTTGCCAACTAAGTGCCTCAACAGCTCCACAAATGCCATCTTGCCCCTAATGTCTGTTACCATTTGAACAAACTGAAGCACAGGAGGTTCCAGCTGAATACAAGGGGGCACTTCTTTGCTGTAAGGGTGACAGAGCACTGGCACAGGTTGCCCAGAGAGGTTGTGGAGTCTCCTTCTCTGGAGATATTCAAAACCTGCCTGGATGCCGTCCTGCACAATGTGCTCTAGGTGATCCTGCTCAGCAGAGGAGTTGGACTAGATGATCTTCAGAGATCCCTTCCAACCTTGGCCATTCTGTGATTCTGTAATTCCTACTGGTATTCTTTTCTTTCTACTTCTACAGAGTATTCAGTCTTTATTGTAAACAGACTGTGCATAATGTTACACTTTCAGTTATTGTTCTTTATGGATATCTTTCTAATTTATCTTTTAGTTAATTTTCCTTTTCAGTGATATAAAATGCAGCTATATATATATCAATATATTATGTCATTATGACATAATATATATATATAAGATATATATGTCATAATACCCTGAACATTTAAGCACATGTTGAACTTGACAATATCAGTATGGTCAGCCCAAGAGACAACAGCATCCAGTGACCAGGTCACACAAGTCTGCCATAAATATAGGGGAACATGTGGCAAAGTCTGGGAGGCAAGTAGCAAGCAGGATTATGGTAGCAGGTTCACAGGGTGAAAAACAGTGCCAGATCCCTCACTTAGGCCCAGAAGCAATATGCCTGCAGAGGAAGGACAATATAACTGAGCTACTAAGCCCGCTCTCATTGCAAGGCTAATTAGCTTAAGTGGTTTGCCAAGTAAATGCAATATTACTGCTTTTGGAGCTAGCTCAGTTAGATACTATTTTTGGAGGCCTCTCCATGTTAATTAAACATGTTTCACTGCATGTTGTGAACATGTCATTAGTTTCTCTTCTATTCCTAATTAATGGAGAACCTTGACCATAGCTGTGCATCATTACATTAAAACTTAATCTTTTGTCCTATAAATGGGCACATTACAGAAATTAAATAAATAGACCAGTGCACAGGAATTTATCAGTCATTTCTAAAGAAACCGAAAAGCCTCCATACCTAAAGGGCAGAAAACATCATTGACAATAACAACAAAATAAACAAACAAAAAACACCAACTCATGGAGCTCTCTGCCGAGCAATCAAAGTCATCTTTCTGTTTCTTAAAGGAAGTCTGAAACCAGCTGCTAAGCTAGTCCAAATACCTAATGAGAATTCAGAGTAGGATGTTTTAAGGAAGAACTTATTTCAGCTTGTTTCAGGCAATTGGTTTCAGGTGATAGCATAATAACCTGTGCAGAAGCTGCTGCCAGGGGCTTCTTATGGATACAAGCACTATATTGCTGACACTTTTCCAAATAGATTTTGAATGCTTCAGCATTGGAACAGAGTTCAGCTACATAATCCACTTTTTGATGATCATATCTAGTAAAATGTATCTGCCCGGATTGTACTTACTAACAGGCTGGTGGCCAAGGTCAACACATGGTGCACCTTTCCTATTTTTGTTGTAAACAGGGATTCAGCATGCTAAGGAAGTCTAGCCTGCTCCCTTTCTACTGTTATATCCTTATAGGGACATCACACAAAATTAGGGTGTAGATGATTTCTTTGAAATGAAGGCACTGAGACAAATTATTAATCTAATTAACAGATTACTTAGCATCTCACAAAAGGGCCAGTGTATTCCAGAGGTGGAGAAACATCCTTCCTCCACTTCAGATTGCATTTAAGTATATTAGAGCAGACTAGCAGCAAAGGTAGGTTTGATCTAACATGGCAGACTGTTAAACAGGATGGCTGATATATGGTGTTGCTTTTAGCATGGCATATGCAAATGCACAAATTTGTTTTCCTTGCCTTACAAGTAATCTTTTTATATGGCATACAAAAGTTCATGTATACCTGGGAGAAAAAAAAATGAAGAAAATTGGGAGAAAAATTCTTTCATTACCTGTTAGCACATTGCTAAAGAAACTGTGTGTTTGTTACCAGAAAGTTTCCTTAACTGGTAGCCCTCTGCTTGGACAGATTAATTTATTGAAACAGCATCCATAGTAATTTTTCACATTGTTCTTTCCTATAAGTACTTGCAGTATAGTTTTCCTCTGTTGTATTGATCCGAAACACCTTTTAATATTTGATAATAATTTTTAATAATTATAGTAGCAAAAAGCACTGCTATGAGTGACGTTCTGTCATGAAAATTTGTCTAGGAGGTATTTGTTAGAAGAGTACATAGGACCCTCACACATAGGGCTAATATTTTTATCACAATGAATGACAATGTTATATGTAAAAAGTTGTAGGGTTTTTTCCTTTTTTTTTTTTTTTTTTTCTGTAAAGTCTGCAAATTTTGACAGAGTATGATTATCAAAGAAGTGAAAGATCCAAAATTTCCAACAGAACAGTTAAAAAAAAATCAAATGACACGTAAAAATATTTATTTCAGACAGTCAAAACATTTAGCTTTGTTTCCAATGTATGACTAATTTGGATAATATAGAAAAATGTATTTCTACATGGAAAGTAATTTTAAAGTTTTTTTAAAAATGAAATTTTACATTCTGAAAATGTTAAAGCAGAATGTTTAATCCTTAGTGAAATATTTTTTCTTTTTTTTTTTTTTTCAAAAGTAAACCTGCGCAACTGAAAATCTTTTAAGTTCATTAAAAAACTTTTTTTTTTTTCAATAGAAAACAAACAAACAAGTATTCTGCTAGGAGAAAAAAAATCCAAATCTAGTGACTGTACATTTGTATGCAGCCTTATCCTAGCTGCAACAGATGTGGTCAGGTCCTTATGTGATTCATTTAGATTGAGTTTTATATTCATTATCCTTGAATGCCCTCAGACACTACAATCTGATACCAGTTCAGGAGAATCAAATTTCAATCACTGGAAGGTTCACAGAAAGTGAGCCTAGAAGAGGTATATACACAACAACCCATTTCTAAAAGTGAAGTGAATATTCATCTCCTTTTTTCAATGCTCATTCAACTCCATAAAATATTCACTGTTCATAAATAAATCAAAGCACCTTACAGCTACAAATACATTAACTAAGTTTAGTTTTCTGTCAGTGGGGCTAATTTTAGAGCTGTATGAAAACGATTAAAATGTTTTCACAAAAAAATTTGGCTGGTAGATTTCCATTTTGTTACTGGCAATGCAACACCTGCAGAAGTCACTTTTTTTTTTTTTTTTTTCCTGCTCACTCTGTTTACAGTCTCACAACATTTTATTTTTTATTTTTGTAATATTAAATGGAAGCAATCAAGGTACTTCTTTACCTGCCTTAGTTCTGGGTACTTAAAGGAAGGAAAATAAAACTGGAAGTGACTGTGTTACATTTCTAGTACTCCCCTTCTCCCTGCTCAATTTCCTCCTCCCAAACCTGACCCAATGAACGTGACTGTGAAGTCCTGACCCAGGTGTCAACACAAAGTGTTTTCTTCATACATTCCCATATGGCAATAATGTAATGCTGGCATCAAGAATCTAATCATTATTGTTCAATGGAGATATTTTGTTTAAGTCAATCCACCCAAACAACAAAATGTAGAAATAATAATAAAGGTTTTCAGTGATGGGATAATTTTAGAGCTTTGTGAAAATGAAAGCAACAAGGGAAACTATATTAAAAAATATGTATAGGATTTTGGTCACAAGAACACAAGAAAAAGATTCATCTTCCTCTAGCATTAGCAGCAGGACTGATGGGAGAAAAAAAAAAAGAAAAAAAAAAGCAGAAGACACTTTCCTGGTGCACACATGGCACTACATACGCAAAACATTATGTTAGGACTGCTCTGCCATTGGATTCCCAGGGGTACTGGTGTATATCTGATCCTGACAAGCTATGGAATCCTAAAGTCCTACAAGTCAGTACGATGACTCATTAAATGTGCTACCAAAAATTGTTAAATTCACACAGGAGCCTTCTTTTACAGAACTTCTAACTTGCTCCTCCACCGTCGCACGTCTCACTGCTCACAGCTGAAGTGTTACACTATCTAACTTGCAGACTTACACAGTCAGTCCCTGCACTGAAAACGCCAGAAGGAAAACAAATTCTGTACTCCATAAATCATATACACTGGTGTTGGCCAAAATGGTCTCTCCTTTTTTGTGAATCCTGTCTGAATTAGGTACGTCTGCTTTTTTCTATTCCTATATCACTTTGCTTATCAACAAATCTATGATACACATCAAACCTGCAATTATCATCCTCAGGTTCTACATGAGTGTATGCAGTGAATAGATTAGGGAACAGAAGGAAATCTGAAGCACATGCAACAAGCTCTCAGCTAAGTCAGTGAGAAAAAAATAAGAAAGAATATGAAGATATTAGGATGTTTCTCTAAGCCATTCTACATAGATACGGAAAATACGGGGATAAATCTTTTGTAGCAACATTAATGGGTTAACTGGCTCTACCAAGGGCAAAGGAACCTGGCAGATTTTCACCAACTGAGAACCTATGCCAAAGTTTTCAGACTTTCTGATTTTTTGTTCTGGCATGATCCTGTTTTCCTTTGGTATTTGTCTATTCCTGGCATATGTCTCCCATTCCTTTTATGAACAATAAATCAGAGAAAACATTTAATTCTTCTGAAATGTCTACCTCTCAATAAATTACCCTTCTATTCTCTTTGAGGCACTGCTGTCTCCCTTACTGACCTCCCGTTCCTTAGGCGCTTGAAAAAAGCCTTAATATATATCTAAACTTTTCTGTGATCTTCATTTCATTTTTCACCTTTGCTTTCATCATAATTTTTTTTGGTGAAATTCATTCTGCAATACGTCCAGACAATGCTCATACCTGTGTGTTTTATACCTCACATATGCCTGTGTCTCAACCCTTAATTACTTTTTCACATCTTTATTTACTCTCATTGACCTTTTTTACTTCCTAGTGTATTTATTGCTGGATAGGACACATAACCCTTGGACATACATTAATTTATCATCGCACATTTTCGATTTCCCTTCTGTGGCCTTTGTACAAAATTCCATTACTTTATTCCATTGGATTTCACCCAACACTTACCATATGTTTTCAAATTTTAGTCTGAATTTCAACATCTTATCAACAACCATTTAGCTTTGACTTTATTATTAATTATAAAATCTGAGTTCCAAAATGTAACCAGTTACACATACTCAGAGGCATACCCATTTTCTTTCCAAAGGTTCATGCTGTAAGGTGGGTTGGGAGACCAGTGGGTAGACCTGTACCTTTCAGACTCATGTACAGCTCTCACTTGCTGGATAACCGAGGTCACACTACATTTTTTATTTATTTATTTATTTTTTTTACCAAGTTTTCCCTTGGCAAATTTGGGAATTTGATCAACAAGTAGGGGTTATTCATAAGTAAATAATATGTTTAATTAATTAATTTCCTATTCTGTTCAGGAAAATAACATTTTAGTAGTAGTAGTAGTAGTAGTAGTTACCTCCTTTTACATTTATGAAATATATGCACTGTCTCCTAAATGAAGCCAACATGTTATGTCTCTGAATTTCTGTTTAAGATATAGAGTTGAACAGTGAGCAGTCATGAGCCGGCTGGCACCACTTCTGTGTTGCTATTGAATGGATATGACCCTTTTGATTGGGCTTCCTAGTATAAGCTCTCAGCAGCAGCTGATTTTAAAGGTCTTTTTCCATAAAATGTGGTGCCAGTAAGACTAAATCAGATGCACAGAGTTCATGCACAAAGAGGATGTAAACACAGAAAAATATATTTACTATGAAAATGTAAATGAATGATTATACATAATTATTTATAGCAAGGGTTTTCCACTATTGCTGACAGTGATCAAGGAACTGATCATTTACGGCAGCACTTGTACAAACTGACTGTTCAGTACCTGGAAGACAGGTACTGTATTTTCCTTGGGTAGAAATGTTACGAGTAGCAGCTATCCGCTGCTTGAGTTATTAACACTGAAACAGGACAGCTGTTTTGGGACCTGGAGCACCCCTTACCTGGCAGAAAGCTTTCTTTGTGGGACAGATTGTATGTCATTCTTGCCCACAGCTGAGACAAAATCAGTTGAAAAACAGTTAAGGAATTCTAAAAATCAGCCTAAAGAGGTTTCAAATAGATCATTCAAAAAGAACTATACAGGGATGTAGGATTTATTTTGAATAACTTGCATTGCCACTGTCTATCCCTAGTCACAGAAATCAATATACTATATAAGCTTTGGTAACCTTGGTCTTTGCCTCTTTTTCCCCACATTCTAAATTTCTCAATTCTCTCAACCTGTTGCTTCATCTCAAATAGTAACATCCATTGCATGCCAGCTGTAATGTTTGATACAATAGGAAGCCATCTCTTAGTGGGGCCTCCACATGATACTTTCATGCAGAGAAGTAACACTGGATTAAATTATATGTGTAAAAACAAGCAGAGCTCTGGAAGAATTCAGCAGCGGTAGGGCTTTTGCAGAGGCAGAGGAAGTTGCAACACCCGTGTAAGATGTGACAGTTCCAGAGGCTTTGGCATGACTCCGCTCTGTCTATCTGCCACACAGATACAAATGTGCAGCACATGCTTCTCTGCAGAGCTGTTCGCCACTGTCTTGCTACAATGGATGAAGACAGTTATTGGGCAGAAAGTATCACATTATAAGACTTACTCATCAGTTACAAGGAAACTGTCTCATCGTGTGGAGTAGCTCTCATCTGTACACCTATGATAAATGTATTTAATGTACTAAGAAATTGATGTGGTCTGAAACCTCTACGATGTGCAGATCCTGAAACAGTTTCAAGTAGGATCTTTATTTGTGCATTTCAGTGCTTGTTAATCATATTCACTCACATTACTAGCAGGCATATGGGGAAAGTCTATACAGAAGCCAGCCAAGAGGAAGAAGCAACAAAAATAAACAGATGGGTGGACAGGGAGGAAATAATATTAAGTAGTTAAACACATAATATAGTGTCTGGAGAGAAAAATAAAAGGGCTAAGAAAAAAAAAAAATCAAGCAAGAACCCTTCTTTCCTTTCTTACAACACACACTGAACAAGTGATAAGGTCTCTTGGGGAAAATTGTAAATTGTCTGTAAACAAATACAAAGATTGTAAAGATGTATATAAGGGATTGCAGCACATGCAGAGGGGTCAGACTCCATTTTCTGTTGCCCTGGAATAAATAAAAATAACTTCACTGGCTTTCAGTGATGTTCTTCTAGATTTACACTAACATAATTGAAAGCAGAATCTGGCCCAGAAAGTGGATTCTTGAATTTAACCAAAACATTATGATGAAGTGAAAAATCAGCAGAGGCTAAAATAGTGATGGATATAAACTCCAGCTGGTCAAATAATGAAAGACAGATTCATGAAGATGTGACTCAAATCTGATTTTTTTTTTGCTACCAGTAGAGTCATACTCTTCATTATTCTCCCAGTCTTCTATTTAAAACTTTAGTCATCCAGTCATGGCAAAGAAGCAATACCGTGTGAAAATTGTAAATGTAGTAAACAATTCACCAAACGCACCATCTGAACTACACAAGGAAAAATAAAGATTTTTTTTTTTTTTTTTTTTTTTCAGTAATCAATGGTGTGCTGGGCAACTAACTCATAAGGACACAAAAAAATCATTGCCTCTTTGATTCCTCTACCATTATTCAACCATCTCTGGTGTGAACATACTCTCAGTAGGTACAAGGCTTTACTAGCAGAAGAACAAGAAAAATCTTTAAGTCTAACTCAAGGATTTAAAGTCTGTTTTCTACAGAACACATGGAAAAATACCATACTGGGGATGCTGATCACTTGTAACGATGATGACAACAAAGGAAAGATGAGCTTGTTTTGCATAGGTTTAACTCCATTTCCAGTTTAACAAAATTCCGTTTTTAGCCTATTAATGAAAAGCTAACAATAATACTAGTCTCAGAGTAATGAAGAACTTTGAAACATGGGTAACCACAGGACAGAAGCATAAAAAATTCAGTATCTGGACTGGATCCAACCTGTTTGGTATAATTTGAAATTACAGAATTTCACATTATGTTTTAAAGACATGACTTTAGTCTGTGTAGCTACAAATAAAATGAGATGTTGCCTTACTGGAAACCACTAAGCATTGCCTTCATGTATGTCAAAAAGAGGGGGGTGAGGGTGGTGGTGGGGAAAGTAAGAAAGGCATGAAGAAAGAAATGAAAAGAATGGAATATGAATGTCTTGAAAAATACTTACAGGGCTACCAGTCAGAGTCTTCTAAGCATGGCTGTGCCCATGAAAGCAGAAAGTCTGCAGGTTTCAAAAGAGGATAGCATTTGCTGTTGCATATAATACAGGAAAGAACAGCAATGCAGCTCCTCTGTCTACTGATCCCAAGCGGCGCAGATTTTCTGGGCTTTTGGACTCCCAAGAAATTCTGTGAACATGCAGTTCTTTTCTTTTCATTCCTGCTGCCTTCTCTCCCACTCTTAAGAAAGAGCAAACAAATAAGGACAAAATGAAATAGATGTCAGTGATTCAGTGAATCCAATGTTAATCTTTTAGGATTTAGAGAAGGCTAGGGAGATACCAGAAAATAAACGAGCAGAAGCAAAGTCTATCTAGAACTTCTGAGCATAATCTAGCATGCATATTTTCTCAATGTGGTCTTCCTCCCTTCCTCCATACTCCCCCGAGAAATTTGGACAATCTACCCATTCACCTAAATGTTGTCATCCAGAGCACACAACTGTGAATACTGGATATGCAATAGATTTTTTATTATTGTTGTTTTTATTAAATATAAAAAGTATAAAATAAAAGGAGGAGCTGAGAGGCTTAATTATTGTCTTTCAGAGGTGCAGAAAGGACATGGGGATTTGCATTTATGGAAAGAATGATTTTATTTTGCTGTAGTTTATGTGGAGAATGGGGAGAGAAGTCGGTAGAAGAAAATAAAAAACATGACTGCTCGATGACTGCTTGGATGGGAATTACTTTGCGTTGCTGCTGGGAGCAAGGAAAAGATATCCAGGGGAGGAGAAAATGGCAATATTAAGCCACAGGGTCTTGCGAAGAGGGGAAACAAAGTGCAATGAAGCACAAAGTATGCTGTGCTCCTCAGGCTGTGCTGTGCTAGTGTTATGCTAACTTACTGACTTCCTCAAGCCATGAGCTAGAAATTGGGTTGAATGTTCATGAAGACTTTGGAACAGACATTTCTTTCTTGGAAGGTAGGTGCGACTACAGAGTTAGGTTGCACTTTTTTTTCTGTTACTGTTTCCAAGTTTCTGAAGTCTCAAAATTTTAAAATAATTCCACTAGCGAGTAAGTAATAAAGTTAAATGGTAGGCTTGAGAGTTTATTCCCAATTCATAATAAACCCCTCTATCCTTTAGGATTTTGAACATTTATTGTCAGTTATCTCCACCTTTCCACTAAAGACAGTGATTTATTTTTCTGCTCAGATTTGCTTAATATCTCTGTGTTAGTTGCAAAAGAGAACCTTTTGTAGACTTACAGGCTTACAACATTACAAGCTGCAAATCATCATATTTTCCGTAGCCATTCAGCACTGTACTTAGGTATATAAAAGATATATCCATAGCTTTACATTGCCTGCCATTATCCCTCAGAAAATGAGCACAAGCTCACACTAAATTCAGAAGTAGATTTAGAAATGAACATTTTTATCAGTCTTCATAGTATAAGATAGATTGTTTTCTGCATTGAAAGTATGTATGTGAAATTTAAATTTCCTGAATTGTAGATTCCCCCAGGAGTGGCCATACCATGCTGTTTTCTCCATTTTCAGATGAGATATTGCCATACTTTATCCAAAAGGTTCACATGAACCTACTGTTTTGGAGTGAATGGTTCTTCACCCCAAAATGAGTAGAATGACTGAGAAAAAGGAATTTTATTTTCAACAATTTTTATTTGTAGATCTGAAAAGTTTCATCTATTTTTTTTTTTTTTTTTTAAGAAAAGAGCATTGTTATCCACTACTGAGACAATTTTTATACTCTATGTTTGTGATTAACTGCCACTTGGAAGAATTATGCAGTCACATCAGTAGGAAAAATGCAGTTCCTCAATTGTGTTCAGAAAACATAGGGATAGATTTTCTTTATTATTATTGGTCTAAAAAGCATTAGTATTGACTTACAGATGGTCACCTATGCTGGAAGCTTATGAAAGAATCTTAAATTGTGGAAAGATTATTCTAAATTTAGGGAAGCATCAACTCCCTAATGCTAAAGGTGGAGTCATGCTGCTAAACATATTAGTATTTCTTAATTCAAACACCTGTTCTACCCGAAAGATACATAAAAAAGCTCTTATTTATTGCTTGCATCTCCATTTCAGATTTAATCTCACTATAAATTCATCTCATGTTAATTTATGTGCAAACAAAGACACACACATTTTAAATATCCGAAATGCTGGAAATAAACTTATTTTTAATTTTGTGCTTGTTTTCCATTTGTCAACCAGCAAATGAAAGGACTGAATAAATCATGCACTAATTGCCAGCGGTGCTAAATTTAGTGTGAGATCTGGAATCCTTTTGATCAAAACCGCTGAATATGAAATCGTCCTCAGCTCTCTAGGCAACTTTATCCGCCTTTCTATTCTCCATCTGTCAGTCACCTGGGAATTTGTGAACTATTCCATATGTCAGGCTTGTCAATCACAATGGAATGTGGGAACTATCTGCCTACTGCATAGGAATTCTTGTTAAAAATTAATCTGCATTAAACTAGATGTTCTATATTTTGAATACCATACTATTTAGTGTTGCTAAACACTTTTACCTATAGAAAGCTAATGAGAAATTATATTTGACATGATTATTCAGATTTGTTTTTTGAAAGTTTTTTTTTTTATATATACACAGATTTTTTTTCACTAGTTCTGGAAGCCTTGGAAATGTTGGCTTTATCACCTATTTCAGTTGTTCTTAGTTTCTCAGTCAATTTTTCAGGGTCTGAAATTTTCAATTCTTTATCTCAACCAAAAGGTGATTTTTATTTCTAAAGATGGAGTGAGCAAGTTTGTTGTGGCCACCTTTGACTGGATGCACTTCAGGAAAAAAGAAAGTAGAAAAAGATTCTCTCCAGTTCCCTCCCATGTGTTGCGTTAGAACTTGTTGAACAATTGAACCTAGACACTTTAAAAGTGTCTCATAATCTAAATTAATGAAGATAAAACAAGGACATGGACACTTCCTTCACCAAATGAAAAGTTGCAGAAGTTTCTATTTTGTCTGAAATTATCTTAATTAAAAATTCTGTTTGCCTTCCCAGATTTTTTTTTTTTTTTTATAAAGATCAATTTAAATACAGCTTCTGATACATTTGGGTGAGGTAGGGATGTATTTATTGAATCTTCTGCTCTTAATAAGCATTGTTGTAATGCTTCTTCAATTAAAGTTTCATTTACATCTTTTTAGGAGGAGTTATCTCCAGCCAAGTGCAAATTTCTAAAGAAAATTATAAGCATATCATGTCTTTGCAAGAAACACTCCAAAAAATTTAGATTCATGATTATGCTACTGCATTATATGCAGTTGGGTTTGGTGGGGAAGGAGCACCTCACTGGACAGCTCCAAGGGAACCTTCAGGGACTTATTTTGTTATTCCAGCTCTTCCCCTCATTGCCTTGCTTTTTGCTGGCACATTTTCCAGTTGCAGTCACCCGTTGTATTGGCTGGCAAATTCCAGAGGGCTCTGTTTGCTGACAGCTGAGGTTTCATTCACCTCAAGTTCACCTGACTTTTCATGCACACAGAGAACATGTACTTCGAGCAGTGACTCACATAGTCCACTCAGGGCCAAGGTGGCACCCATCTACCTTTAGCTATACCAAAAGTTAGCAGTGCTCTTATCCAAAATACTCTCTTTATAACTGACAGAAATCTTAAATTTAGTACTCTTTTTCTTTCCTACTTCTTTGGCAGTAACATTACACAAACATGCCATTTTTGCTTTTAATGTCCTCATTAAAAGAAAATATAAAGCTTATACATGTTTAAACCATGTAATAAATACACTTATTTCTGTATGACATTTAAAAGCAAGAAAATATCAAAATCAAGCTTCTCCTTTATGTTCAATATATGGAAGAAATGTTTAAAGATGATTTAAAGGATATCTGCAAGCATAACTTTTATAAATTTTAAAAAAATTATTTATTATATAAAAAAGGCAGATATATAATGACAAATGATCTTCCTTGGGCTTCTAATACATTCCTTGATAATTCTAAGTAGGGAGCCAAAAATGATATTTTACTGGAATAAATACTAATAAAAATTGTTTCTGTTATTATCTTCTGACCCAGTATTATTTGCTAATGTACATAAATAATGTAATTTACTTTTTAATTTAAGTTAATAATGACTTTGTTATTATGAAATTCTGTGTTTTTCTACCTCAGACTTGAGAAAGTCTTGAACATTTAGAAGTTTGTCTGTTTCTTCCAAATCTACCAACTGGTTTAAAAAAAGCTATACCGTAGCTTTACAAATTTTTCATAAAATCTATTCCGTAGTCTCAGAGCCTAAGCACAGTCTTACACTATCTTCTGCACAGTTTACCTCTTTCTTTTTACAATTTATTTTTGGTCTTTAAAATATTGAATATTTGCACAAAGAACATCACCTTCATTTTAGTCTTCTTCTGAACTTCTGAAACTTCTGAAATATAGGGACTACATAGATGTTTCTGAGAATTTTTTCAGTGCTTTGTAATTATGCCAGCAGTTTGACTAAGTTCTTTCTCAGCGTTCATTACAGAGTCTGATTAGGAGAAGGTGTGTGTCATTCAAGTAAAATAGTATGTGCTGTATACATAATGTGGTAACCACATGCCGTGCTGTCTGAAAGCCATGTACTGCAGATACAGCTCAAAGGCAAACTCAGTCCTCAGGAACAAGGTTTGGTTCCAAACTATCCTTCTACATTGAAAGTTAATCAACTGCTGTTATGATTTAATTTTGCATTTTTTTATTTTTTATTTTTTAGCCAGATTGAAACTCATGAAAGAACTCTGCCTCTAATCCCATGACATTTTGTTACACTTTTATTACACCATTTCAGTTGGAACGTCAAGGCTTTCTGGAGAAACAGGCACATTGGCTTGCTTGGATAAAAGTCTTTTACTACAGTGACTTCTCCGAAGAAGGCTGCTAGGCTGGATAATGTCTTCCCTTTCAGAGGTCAAGAATTTTTGTATCGATCAAACTGCAGCCATATCAACATTTTTTCACTTCACCTATGCACTACCTTATGGCTTGTTTTTTTTTTTACCTTAAACTACGTCAGTGGATGCCTCAGACAGCTGTTTGTCCAGTTGCTTTTCAAGTGGGAATTAGCAGGAGCAGTTGGACCTTATATTGATTAACTATTTCTAGAATAAAGAAAACCAGTATGAATCTGCCCTTACCTCCAAATGCCACTGATTTTAGACAGACCTGAAGGAATTAAAGCTTCATGTCAGCAGTGAATATAGATGACAAACCATCATGCACTAGGTGACTCAACATTTGACCTAAGTTTATAGCTGTCCTGAGCCTGTTGGATGGTAGAGGTAAGCACTGTCTGTCTTTCTCCAGACTTCATGTGCAATTGTAGATCAGCCTTCAGGACACTTGACAGAACTTGGAGGCAGCTCATAAATAGCTCAGCCTTGCTCTCTGTGGTAAACATATTTTGAAACATAAACAGTTCTGACATAAGGATTGTTTCCCTTTTTTTTTTTTTTCAATAAATTTTTCAACAGAAAAGTTTTTGTCTGTTTGTTTGTTTGTTTGTTTTTAATCTTTCATAAGTTTACTTTCAATTGCTAAATATTTTATTTACTTCTTCAAGCAGTGGTTTGAGTTGAGGACAGTTACCCCTAGATTCTCAGGCAACTCCGTGTGCCTTGCAAAGGGAGGGATCTGCCCTTCTGTGGTGTCACCTATTCCCTTGGCAACTGGCTTCTCCCCTACAGGCTGCTGTTCATGAATGTTCTTTTCTGACACCACTACCCTTCTCTGATGTCACTGCTCTGTCCAAATGGGTCTAGTTCATGCACAAGGCAGAACAGAAGGACAGTCAATAAAATTTATTAAACATTTTATAATTAAACATATATAAAAACTAAAAAAACAGAAATTAACAAAAGTATTCCACAATTTTTAATCTGATGTCAACTTGATATATACATTTATAAATGCATATATTATTATAAATATTTACATTTGTGTATCTATACAAATATATAAATATACATGTGCATACACTCACAGGTCTTTTCTATTTCAATTGCAATATATGTGTTATGGTAACACTTTTTCCATTTTTCATTCAAAATGTGCCTTGAATTAGTACATTAGAATGGGTAAAAGGATGGATATTCAGGGAAATTGACCTATATAAAGCTGAGCAGAGGAAGGTGTCCTCCCTTCCTAAGAATGCTCTGTAGTCCCATGACAGTGCCAAAATTTTCTAGCAGAATAGCATGAGCTGCAATGGAAGTAAAGAAGAGAGCAACCAGTTGCAGAAACCTCTTCCCTCAGCGTGTTATACCTGATCCTGAGCACAGCACAGTTTCATCTTCATACCTATTGTAAAAACATGATGTTGTTGAGAAATGATTTTTAATGATGAGAAAGAAATACACTTTACTGTATCCAGAGACACTACAAGTTCAAAATCTATTTGGAAAAGGTGTGAGGAAAAGGGAGATGCTTATATGGGCTATCCATGTTTAAGCAAAGGGTTGTTAGTCTTGTTCCTTACAGTTAAACATCTTCTATGACGGTTGTATTGCCTTATCCGTTTGCTTCAAGTATAGCAAACTATCCATGAAACTATTGACTTACCATGAATTAAGAGAAAAACAAATCCATGACAGTACAGCTGTTAATATATTTCCTTAGATTTTGATTAACCAAAGCAATCAACAATATTTTAAAAAGCGAAAAAATTAACTACCTCTAAAAATGCCCTAATAGAAAGATCACACATTTTCCAAACTTTATATTCAAGAATACAATGTACTTCATATGAATTTCTTTATTTTGATTATTCAGAATACATCAGAATACATATTCTTTCTGCACTTGGAAATTACACATTATCTGTATTGGAGCCACAGAAGCTACACAGGTATTTTTAAAGAACATTGGAATGCTAAAGGAAACAGTTAACAATTCATGAAGTACCGAACCTCTTTCTTTCTTCCTTGCTTTTTTTTTTTTTTTTTTTTTCTTTTCTTTTCCTCTGTGTGTGTATGTGTGTGTGTGGGGGGGGTGCTGTTTGTTTCTTCGTTGTTGTTTTTTATCCTTCCTTTAGGATATTAGGACAACTACAAATAATAATAAAAACCTTCCCCCAACCATGAAATATAACTAATTGACTGTATTTCTTTCTGATTTGCAATCTCACTGTTTACTCTTTTATAATGTAATCACAAGTGAAATTCAGCATTAAACAAACAGCCATCACATTTCTTATGAATTTTATCTGAGACGTGAACATGCACAGACACACCATATACTCACACCAAGTGGTAAAAATAAAAATAAAACAAACAAACAAAACAACAACAAAACTATTGCCTAACAGTGCAGCGGTGACCATGAAAATGTAAAACTGAATATAAGGCTCAATTATGATTAGTCGTATTTTAATTATCACTGTGTACTCAAAAGTACAGAAACATTAAATTTTTTAAACAATCTTTTTCCCCCTTTCTTTAGTGCCTAAAGATGACTTAAGCCTTGTAATTTTACCTAGCATAAATTCCTTCCTACTTCTTTCCCTAATTTCCATCAATGAGTAAGTGTCACTTCAGCTTCTGTCTGAGCAGAACTGATTGGCAACCAAGACAGAAGGGTCTCTCCTGGAGACCACATGAACATACACTTCAATGTGAAAGTTCAGCAGCAAAACTGCTATGAGACGTCTTCAACTGAAAATGAGTAGATGCTTAGCCTGCTTCCTCCCCTGCTTTTACCTTCCACTTAAGACTGCAGATTGTACCCTTACTGCTCCAGCCCAATACAGAGATGGTCCTTGGTGACAAAGCAAAAAAAATAAATAAAGAAAAAAAATAAAGAAATAGTTTTGAGCAACTCTTGCCTTCCCCAGTTATAAGAGATGGACTCCGGCTCACATTACATCATTTGTAAGATGCAGCTTTTCATTTGTAAACAAACTTTGAACACTGTGCTTTACTGTCAGTGAAATATCCAGACTTGAATCTGACATATAGCTCCTCTATTTATTTATTTATTTACGTGATAGGGGGGCAGGTTATCTTGTCTTTTTTAAAAACACTGGAAGAACACCAAAGCAATACTTTGAAAAATGTTACAATGTATAAATAGCACCGCTGAGAGCAGAACACAGGCTTTGTTGTGTTATCACACAGCAGATCCAACAATATACTACAGATCCATATTGTCAACTGAAAGGGAAAAGAAAAACAGTTCAACAAGAATGTTTCTTAGGAAAACTACCCAATTTACTCGTGTGTGTCTCAAGGCCAAAGCATCTTATCTTTGCACAAATCATTCTTCTGTAGTGAGTAACAGCAATACTTTTTCAAGTGATTTTCTGTTGTGTGTCATAACAGGCTTTCTATTGGTGTTGCCTCTGCCATGATTTTAAACTAAAAAGGAGCATAAACGTTTTATTCTGGGGTGTGTGTGTGTGTGGAAACTGTTATACCAGATATCTTATCAGTATAAAGCTCACAGAACCTGAACAATTAGGTGTTCTGTGTATTACCAGTAATAGCTTTAATCCTTTTGCTATATTCTGCAAGGATGACACTTTTATGCACTGTGGGTTTTGGGGACTTTTAAGCTTATTTTTTCAGCTTGAGACCGAATCTTCTGTCTTCAGCATAAGAAATTTATTCAACCAACAATGATTACTTTTTATTGTGTAACTACTACTTGGTTACTCTAGATGATGCACAGACATTGGCTCAAATATACAAGACCAATTAAAACAGGAACACTAGAAAGAAAACATAATAATACTTTCCTCAGTTTATTAGTTACGGCAAATGACTTACAACAAACCAAAAAGCCTCTAACAGATTCTGAGACGGATGCATTGCTTCTGTACTGTAGATAATTAAGTGTTTTGGTGGGAATTTGTTCATAGGACTGATATACAATTAGACAAATTTGTTCACATATCAAGTTTCATTGAAGTCTGTATGAGTCTTCTATGCTTGGCAATGGGTCCTGATCCTAGATGCTTTTATGCCTGATTAATTGTCAATATTAGGCAGGAGTTTGCTCATTAGCTCCTAGCAGGGCACATCTCAAATTGCAGTGAGCTCCATTTAGAGATTATATGCTAACTGTTAATAAACTGTATGTTTTTGTTTTGTTTTGTTTTGTTTTCTTTTGGCATGTGTGTATGTGAATCTCAGTTATATGACTATATATGTATACACGTGCATACATGTTATGCATGCATATATATACATACATACAAATACATATATGTACACACATATCAGTCAGCTCCCTGGAAGAATGGAATAAATACAAATTATTCCCCTGTATACAAGTTGTGGCTGCTAGTGCCGCTAACTTATTCAGGGCTCCCTAGTGAATAAAAACATCCCAACATAAATTTACTGTGTATTATTCATGCTACATTTTAAGTTTTCAATCTGTCATGTCAACTGCTTTAAATCATATCTAAACCGATGTGCTAAACAGACGTCACTTTTAAACAAAAGGAAGTAAATTAAAGAACATCTTGCTGTACAACAGACATTTGTTTTGTATATTCATTTTCCAAGAATTTCATTTCTTGATCAAGAGCAATAGAAGGTTGACAGAGAAAAGAAACAGATAATGCAAACTATTTTTTTTCAGATCAGTTTTGCCTACTAACTAGTAATACTATTGTGTTCAACAATTCAGCCTCAGTGATAAAATTCTTCTATTCCCAGATCATGAAGTACTTATTATGTCTAAAATTTAAATATCCTGTATTGACGTAGTTGCTTGTGCTCCTAGATTTTGAAACCTTTCCTGATAGCTGTAGGTGAAGTTTGTGTGACATTATTAATAAAAGTCTTTGGCCAACAAACCCATAGGAATCAACTGCACATTGCAGAAGTGAATCAGTAAATTTTGCACCACAAAGGATTTTATGTAGGCTGAACACTGAAGAGTGAAACACTAATAGTAAAACCAAACAAAACAAATGTTACCTTTTCAGTCTCACGTATGTGAGGGAACACAGGTATTAAAGTAGCAGTAAGATCTACTCTTTATGAGAAGTAAACTAAAGCATTGATGTAGCTGCTTTCATTCTTCAATGGGACAATGCTGCCTCCACATTCTCTGATGCTGTAACTACATTTTAGAGATGACAATGGGACTTGCGTCATGAGGTCTTCTGTTAAGAGTAAAGAGTTGGGGCTCAAAATGCCTAAACATGAGAAGGCTTCGTTTAAGTGTTTTTTTTCTTTTTTTTCTTTTCTTTCTTTCTTTCTTTTTCTTTCTTTCTTCCTTCCTTCCTTCCTTCCTTCCTTCCTTCCTTCCTTTCTTTTCTTTCTTTCTTTCTTTCTTTCTTTCTTTCTTTCTTTCTTTCTTTCTTTCTTTCTTTCTTTCTTTCTTCATTTCTTTCTTTCTCTTCATTTCTTTCTTTCTTTCATCTCTTTCTTTCTTTCTTTCTTTCTTTCTTTCTTTCTTTCTTTCTTTCTCTTCATTTCTTTCTTTCTTTCATCTCTTTCTTTCTTTCTTTCTTTCTTTCTTTCTTTCTTTCTTTCTTTCTTTCTTTCTCTTTCTTTCTTTTTCTTTCTTTTTCTTTCTTTCTCTCTCTCTCTTTCTCTCTTTCTCTTTTTCTCTCTTTTCTTTCTTTCTTTTTCTCCCCAAGAAATTTCATTAAGAAGCAAAGATTATAAAGTTGTAACAATAAAATACTTAATCCCTGGACTAACCAATAAAAATACAAAAATATGAATATAAATAGTTATTCAGATCTCTGTTGAGAAGAACAGGAAAAGATAAAAACAAACGTAAGGAAATGGCCTTTCAAATATCCAGAACACATGCAAATTTGCTTTGACTTGTTTTTACAGGATTAGTCAAATGATGTCTTCTACTATTACAAACAATAGGGCATTGACTCACTTTTCGGTAACTTCAGTTTAAAACAAAAACAAACAAAAAAACACTATATTTGTGAGTATGAACAGTTAGTTGCACAGCTCAAAGTCTATAAATAGTTCTCCTATGCTAACACAAGATTTAGTATGATTAGAATATGGATATACCAGAAAGGGGCTAATAATGTGTTACTCAGACATCTTCTTAAACAAGCAACTGTGTCAGGATTGACTCAGGTTGGGCTCATCTAAAAGCTATTAACTTTTCTTAATCCATAAATATTTGTTATACTTGAGACTTAAACTTCTGCAGCTCCTACCAAATTTAAGAAATATATTTGTGTGTAATAGAAATGTAAGTTGGGCTTTGATTTTACGGCCAAAAACTTTTCTGCTCTTCTTCAAACAACAGAAGAAGGAATTTTGGTGATGATCATTGAAAACATGCCTGGGTGGGAGACTAACAAGTCTTCACTGGCTTGTTTCTCCCATCCTTCCACACTAAGAACTGATCAGTCAGTGTACGATTTTGATACTAACAGCAACAGATCAGTTCACATCTTTGGAGAAGCTGGCTACAGAGTGGTGGAAGTCTAATAAACAACTTTGTAGACCATGAAGAATCTGGAACCTAAGAGATTGCTAAAACCTTAAATAATGTTTAATGGAAAAATTAAGCTAAAGCTGTGACTAACACACTTTTGGGACAGGTGGAACTTGCCCCACCAGTTACATTAAATAATATTCTCAATCATAACTGTCTTACTATATGTCCAAGTACAACACTATTAGCAATTGATCTCCTCTGAGAAAGTGTTTGTGAAGAAAATGGACAAATTATTGGAAAATACTTTCTTCTTCTTGGGAATTGATTTTGTAAAGTATAAAGTCTGTTCCTTCATAATATCAAAACAGAGTTCCTATGTTCAACCACAATGTGACATCTGAGCCTGGAAAGCATGAATACCTCTTTACCCAGGTTAGATTTAAAAGTTAAAAAAAAAAAAAAAAAAAAAAAGCGCAGCATTTTGATGACTAAAATAACTTTAAAACCTACAACCTCTCCATCCTACAAGCTGGGACATGTGAAGGTTAGGGCATATAGTTTTTGATGGTTTACAGAAGGCGTTTTGAAGGTTATTATATTTACAAAGATGTTCTGGACATTTTCTAGAGTCTGGAAAATTTAAGGAGTTTCAAACTATGCAGTAAAATATATCTTTGTCTTCAACAGACTAACAGACTGTTTCAGTAATTTTGTATTTCTGTAACTTTTCAAAAACCTTATTTGGCGATCTTCATTGTTCCCTTTAAAACTTTTTATTTATATTATTTCATTTCATTTCATTTCATTTCATTTCAATTTTATTTTATTTTTTCATTTCATTTCATTTTTTAATTTCATTTTATTTATTTATTTATTTATTTATTTATTTTGAGTGTCACAGTAAAGATAATGGATAATACATGGCAATATATGTTGGAAACAGAGATTAGATTTTAGTTGGTTCTTACCTTTGCTCCCACAACGTGCTGTTGATTTGCTTTTGTACACACAACTGCAACAAGATTGCTGAATAGAAACAATAATTACAAAAGCAAGTAGACGTTCATCATTATAAAATAAATTGTACTTTTTAAAACTTGCTTAGCAGAGAGAATAGCATGGTTCACTTCCATATGGAGAAGCTTTCCACTTCCTAATCACTGACACACTTTCACAGTTCGTGGTTTGCTATAAAACAGAATATGTCTCTAGATTAAAAGAGCCATCACCAGCAATCCCCAAAGTAAATTATTTATTTATTGTGTTAGGCCTGTTTCAGAACAAAAACTTTCATGGTGACATACCTGCACTCAGTTTCCCAGTTCTAGGGCTGTAAAACCAGACTATGTATGCCAGTATAGTCATTACATGATGGTTATTACAACATAAGGAAAAAGACAGAAATATTCTCGCAGATTCTTCAGGCAAAGAATAAAGACTTGAGAAAGACAAAACATTAACCATAAACCTGAGGCAGCTTCAAAAAGCCTTTGGAGAAAAGAAGGATAAGTTCAAAAAGAGGATGAGTTCTCTCCACCTTCGCTGGTGGTAAAATAAGCCTAAGAGCCTAAGTGCAACTTTTTGCATGATCAACACTGAAGGATACTTAAATAATAATAATAATAATAATAAAAATTATAATAATATAAAAATAATATAAAAATATAAAAAAAAATATAAAAATATAAAAATAATAATATATAAAAAAAAACACTGGGTCTTTCATCTTCATCCCTGATCTTGCCCATTGATTTGTCAACTTGAAATACCTATTTCAGGATAATGATTGGTCCCCTAGAGTCATAAATGATTTTAAGATGTGAAGGTTGCTGCTCCTCACCTCTCCTTTAGGGGAAAAAAAAAAAAAAAAAGTGAAAGGTTCTTGAATCACTTGTTGACAGTGAATACGATATTTGGATTACAAGCACATCAGAGAAAAACATCAGTGAGTTTTGCCTTAAGAAATGTGGAAGAGAAATACGTAACCGTACAGCATTGGTGTGTGTAGAGTGAAGCACTGTACTTAGTTGAAGTAGGCTGGTATTTCATAGCAAACATCAACAGTCACTAACTGCAGCACATGCCTTGATTCATCCAGATGTACATGTTCAACTAACTAGTATGCAGGATTTTGAACTGGAAAACTTTCCCATTTAAAATACATGTATGAATCTAACTTCACTCCAAAGAGAGAGAAAGAAACACAAACTGAAAAAGAAATGGACAAATTTGGATACAGCAAGCATGAGTTTCTTCCCCCTTCCAAATAGACACCCTTTTCCGGTGTGGTTCAGCACCAAGAGATTAGGTTAGTGTCCATGTCCTCTGCCAGCCATGTAGAAGACTGAAGGGTCCCGATGAAAGATCATTGTTAATGAGTGCTTTTTGCTTAAAGAAGCTTATTGATTATTGCTGAATGTTCCTAACGAGCCATGTTTCCAGAATGCTTGAGTACAGCACAAACAGCAGATCATCTTTAAGTCATCTAAAATTTAAGTAACCCTTATTATATAATGAATACCAGTCTATTCTGTCCATTTAGGTGATTAAGAAGGATTAGCAGCTATTATCAGGGACCCATGATGAGAAATTGGAATGTTTCTCAAAACTACAAGATATCAGAAGAAAGAATAAGAAGAGAAACAGTTGTTGAAGTTAATTCTGGTATTGAGTTTATCAAAATGCTCAGCCAGTTATGACAAAATTCATGCTCAGGACTGCAGATACTGTGTTTCATGTCAAGAGGAATCTACACAGAACAGTCTTACAAAACTCTTTGGAAATTATAGTTGTCTAACTATTACATGTTATCGTTTTCCTTTTTCCTTTCCCTTTCCCTTTCCCTTTTCCCTTTCTCATTTCCCTTTCCATTTTCTTTTCTGTTCAGTAACTTTTCTGTTAGGTTCAAATATTGTCATAAGTGGTGTGCAGAAAAAACTTTTTTTTTCTATAGAAAAAATCAACAATATTTAGATTGGGAAAGATTAGGCAGGGACTGATATAGATTAATGCTAGCAAAAAAAAAAAAGTTAAACTACTCTTTCCTATTGTATATGGAAATTGAAACTAAAATCAGAACAAAAATTTACTGATAGGAGGGGAGGGAATTTAGACCAAGTCAGATGGGAAAAACAAACAAACAAACAAACAACCCTTGTAGTCTAGTTTAAATAAAATTTCATCTACAACATCATCAGAAACACATATGAAAACATTTTCATGATTTATTAACTTTCACATGGCAATGGCTGCTCATTCAAACACACATTGCATAATCAAAATACCCAGAGTACATTTTTACTTCAGAGGTTTCCAAAATTCATTTACTTTGATCCTCCATTATTTTTCCACTTCTCAAGTTGTACGTAAGGATGAGTTTACACTGTTCCCTTGTAGGATTTTAAGTCTGGATTGCCTCAATTTCTAGGAAGAAGGTTAATGAGTGAGAAAAGAGAAACTGAACTCATTCATAATGATAACTAAAAAAGAAATATCCTTCCAAAATCTAAACCCCATCTAAAATGTTTTAATTTCTTTTACATTTTAATCTGTGCTACAAGTTGTATTTTTGCTCTTGGAAAGTTCTTTTTAAGCTAAAGTGGAAGACAAAAGTATGTGATAAGTTTTAAAAATAAAACAAGGAAGACCTAGAAATCTACTAAGAAAATTATTTGTTAGTGCTTTTGCTTGTAGTATGAAGTCAACCATTCCCATTACATTTGCCAAACTGCTCCTAAGCATTCATCCATCTAAACAGTCTTCCCCTAGTATAAATTGCAAAGTAAAAGTGCACAGTAATACTCAGGCGTATTTCATGAACTCCAGACACATTACACATGAACTCTAAATGCACAATCACTCCCTTGACCTCTCCAGTTTCTCCAATCTTATTCTAGTTTGACCTGAAGTAGAACAAAACTACATTTTTTTTCTCTTATTTTCTTGTGATTCACTGTCTACTTTGACTAGAAAATACTTCTCAATGAAGAACTCTCCTTTGCAGTTTTTCCATTGTTCAATTGTGCAAAATACATAATTTTCTGAAGTTTACACTCTTATCCTAGATGTACTTGAACTGTCTCAATATATCTGCATAGACAATTAATTTTTTATGGTCAAAAGTTTTTTTTTTTCTTTTTTTTTTTTTTTTCTCTCTCTGGAATTGCACTAGGAAGCTGAATGTACTTTATCTTATGTTTTACTTTGAAAGTATGAAACCAGGAGAGATGTAAGCAGAATAACACAAAAAAATAAGGAGAGACAAGAGTAAACCAATCTGCATCAGCTCCTGACCTGTCCTTTGATTTAATTTTTATATAGAGGCAGAAAGAGTATCTATCCATTTTAAGAATTTCCTGATGCAGAATGAATATAGAAAATTCTCAAATATCTGTAGCAATGAAGAAAATCCTGCATGCAAATTCCAGAGACTGATTTACATTCAATAGATTCCCTTTCTTCTATTTTCTTCCTAAATTTCCTTTTTCCTTTTTTTTTTTTTTTTTTTCTCTACAGCTTCTTCCACAATTAAACTTTCTTTCATCTCTTTGTGTGAAAAAAATAAAGAAAAAAAAATTGTCACCTGAGGTAAACTGGCCCATTAACGAAAACTCCTACCATGGGTAAATGCAACATTTCCCTGGGGAGACCATTAAGAGGACCCTGGTTTTGTGAATCAAACTTGGGCACTCTATTTCTCTTGCTGTAGTGGGATCTATCAACAGAGATGCTGTGGTGTCCTGATGAGGGCACAAGTTGCTGTTTTTACGTGTCTATCTCCCTGTGCAGCCCAGACATGATGGGAATTGCATGGAGGCTGCTGCTCCAGTTCCAGATATTGCAGCTAAACAAGCACTCTTAAGTTACTCAATCACTTGATCATGCTGACTAACAGAAGGGGCAAGGAGTAGCTGTTAAAAGAAGGAGATCAAAAACGTGTTTTGGCACACTGATACAAAAGGTGTTAAGTTTCAAATATGGTGGATTGTATCCTTAAGTTCTTCCAACATACAGACCACATGTTTCTATCATTGGCAGTATCTTATCTCAATCCCATCTACATCAAATCCCTCAGGCAGCCTAATAGTTTTTCATGTTTTCATAGTTTTCAATAATGTTTCAGGAAGATATTTAATATGCTTAATTTATCAATTAGTAGATCTTTTATTTGAGAAGCAAACATAAATAAGAAAACCTGTATGCTGATTTGCGTGGAAAACCATGGATGTTCCAGAAGGAGAAGAACTCTACTGAAGTTCAAGGGCCACAGAACAGTGTAGCAACATCTGTTTTAGGATCTGATGAGAAGATGTGCAACTACGCAGTGGTGGCTCCTCTCTTTCAACCTAATTCAGATTAGTAATAACCATTTATCACTACCATAAAGCAGCTTATTGTAGACTATGAAACAATTTGGTGGTTTTTTGTTTTGTGTTGTTTTGTTTTGTTTTTTTCACACTGGAGAGGCCACATAGCTCAGCACTCCGGCCTTGCTATGAAGGCTAGGTGCCAGGGAAAGCTACAAAGATTATAGGTTTGCCTTTTCAAAGTCATCATTCAGGCCCATTAACTAGGAAATTTAGGACATGATATGCACATGCTTATCTTCCAAAGGACTTTGGTGTCAAGGCATACTGGTCTCTGACCTTTCACAAATTATAAATTACCTGTTTTTTGCATTTCTTATTTCTTTTTCTCTTGACCCTTAAAGTTCTTTTAGGTTATGCAGGGAATGCAAGGGTCTAGTCTGAAGAAGTCAATGGCAGTAGAAATCAGACAAAAGTAATGAAGCTCTGTGGTGGGGCTAGTATACCAATGGAGAAAGGAAGCCATTCAAACTTTAAGGAAATTTTGATTTTTTTTTTTCAGGCTAAAGGAGAAAAAGTTTTTTTTTTTTTTTTTTTTTTTTTTTTTTTTTTTTTATGGTCCCAACTTCCTTAAAAATATCCAAGAAAACTACAATAATCACTGCACTTTCTGACTCTGTTTATGTTTTGTTTTGTTTTAAGATCGGGAATGAAATTTTGGAAGAAACTCCTTTTTCCTCTGCAACGTTAGCTTTCCTGAATGTTTTTTGAATGTTGTATCATTAAGGACAGAGAAGCTCTACAGGGATATTGTATGTTATATGACAGGAGACAAGGTTACATTAAACCGTCTTATTTTCTCCATATCAAATAAACATGATTATTGCATAAAATTGATCTTAGGACACTTTCAATGATTGATCAGTATATCCTCTTAGGATTTCAAAAGAGCTCCAAAAAACGAGAGGGCTGTTCAGAGCCCCAAAATTATGTTTTATTTTTAAATCTAACTTATTTTCCACCTGCATTCTTCTATGTCTGTCACTGTTCAAACATCTTATTTAGAGAGCTAAGAAAATGATAGCTTATGTAGTTAGTCCTGTGTGTCATTTTGTTTTCCTGTCATGGATTATTTTATTGTGTACCTCACCTACTTTCAGGCAAACTTTGCTACAGTTCACACAGTGCTAACAGCAGATTTCTGCAAAGGCATTTTTGATACCTCTTCACACAAATGAATAAGTATTAATTTCATGCTCCTTTTTAAAATTTAATGATGTTACTCTTGCATGTCAGTTTTAATTTAGAATTCACCTTATGCGTATATATAAATATTTTGTGAGCTTGAGACCAAATTCTCTTCTTATCTGCAAAAATGAAAAGAAATGTTGAAGAAAACAAAACAGTTCTTACTGACAAAGAATTTCTGAAATAAGGCTGCAGCTTTGTGTATTGACTTTTAGTTGTGAACAATAGTAAATGTAAGATAATTCAGCCTTTACAACCAGTACAGAAAGCTGAATCTGTCTCATTTTCAGCATTAGGCAATACATGAAACCCACCTGGGGATCCTGGGAAAGCCCATTCAACACACACTTTCAACTTCATTTTGTTTTTCTCCTCCCACTACCCAGCCTACATGAACCCTGAAGGACATACAATCCTTCTCGTTTTCCCACCTGTAACGTAGTACATCAGAGCAAAAGCCCAGTTAGAAGAACTCAGTTCCTAATGCTCTCTTAACCCATTACAGCTGCATCAGTCACATAAATTGGGTGTACGCTCTGTATTTCTTCACTGTAAACAAGCTCCACCTTTGGAGGTTACTTTTAAAGCTACATTCTGTTTCCATCAGCACACTAGGTTGAACAGATCTAGTTAAACACAAAGTAGTCAAAAATAAAATGTGTGAACCTATGCCTTGAGAAAAAAGACACCGTCTTTTGCAAAGATTCCACAGAATGAGCATTTTTGACAATATTTATATACGCTGGGTTTTCAACTCTACCTCGGACCTCCAGCGTACAACGATTCTACACATACACACCCACACTGTACACACATTGGCATATGGTATTTACAGTACACCTTCCATATTATCATATAACTTTCTTATTTCCCACTATGAAACATGAAGAAAATTTATGCTGTGTTGCATACAGTATGCTGTGTTCAAGTGAACTTTACTAAATACAAAGTTTCAAGATCAGGTCTGTGCGAATCATTAACTTTTCAAAAGGCACCAGTTCCCTTCTGTCACTAATGACATGCGTAACAGTTTAATGTAATGCTACTTTTAATTATCAGAGCCCTTTCTTTTAAATATCAAATTTCCCTCTCTAAATTGTCCTGAGTTCTCTTTACAGTCTCATCTGTCACTGTAAATGTCATCACTTTATTCCTCCTTTGGATGCAGTGACAGGCCCACTCTTATCCCCAGCTTTATCTCTTTTTCTACCCTTTATTGTACTACAAAGATCCCTTTTTCATAGTTTACAGCTGTATCCGCTTTCCACACGTGGCAAATGATTGCCTTGGTAAAGGTATTTTCTGTTTCAATCTTGCATTTTCCCAAGGGAAAACAAAAGGGACAAGCTTTCTGGAGTTGGTTTCACTGAGAAAATTGTTTAGAATTGCCTCATTCCTCAACAGATTAACGAATGCATACAATCCCGGCTTAAGTGCTATTGTACAGCACAATTTGTCCATTATACTTTGTCCTTTCCATTTAGAAAACCCGCTCACCAATTAAAGTAATACAGCCTTCCAATACCTGCTCCCAATTAAATCTGAGCTGTATTACCTGCCTTGATGCAGCTGGTCACAGATTCCTACCACTTACTAGCATTCATTAGCCCTATTCATTATAAAGGGGCTGGTGGCAGGAATTCAAGCTACTGGCTTTATTCAGGGGCCATCAAAATTATCAGCTTTCAGCACAGGGCCCCAGTAAGAACAGGATTAAGTGAAGGGAGAGGGAATTCATACAGTAGCAAAATGTCACTGTTTCTACTTTGCTCGTGTCTCTTCTAGCCCAGTGCATCAGGAGCATCCTGTGGGCGTACAAAAGAAGACAGCTGGGCACAATGGGAGAAAAGCCTTTTCCTCATTTGCTTTCGGTATAGCTCTTAATTTTGTTTTCTTGTGCCTCTTGCCCCCCAGCCTCTTTGCCCCAAAAGGTGGACTATTGTCTGATCTGAAGCCTATTTACAGATGTGATCATTAACCTCTTAAGGTCTGTTGCAGACTAGCTCAGTGTGATTTAAAGACATTTTCACTTCTTGAGATGAAAAAAACTTTTTTTTTTTTTTCCCGACTACATGAAAAATACTGAATTGCTGAGCTTTCACTATACAGTGCATTGTATGGGTTCTTCCATGCATGCAGTGGTCACAAAATACTCTGCTAGGTGGTAGTGTGCAACATAGCCTGTTGAGTAACAGGAAAAATCATAGAATCATCTAGT